>NW_006773039.1:550902-588698 GCF_000442215.2 Lipotes vexillifer | reverse complement strand
CTGAGAAAAAAAATACTTTCACTGGAATTATAACACTGATTGTATCACCAAAAGTCCTGCTTAAATATTTGGTAGAGATAAGTGGGTTACTGGGAAGTTGAAAAGTTGAAATGTCTTAATTTGAGTTGCTACTAAATTTTTGTCAGTCTCTTCAGGAACCTACAGCTTGGGAGATTTATCTCCTAGTTTTCTCTTATCAAAAGTTTTAATATCAGACCCTTTCTGGAAATAGAACCAGAATTACACCAAAACACATAGACATTCTCTAATGATGAGAAGTCTACTTTGAGAGATACAAAGTTTTTTGCTTTCAAAAATTAGGGAGTTTTTGTTGACCATATTTGCTATTTTTTAATAAAAGGAGACATCCAGTATTTTGTATGTCAGTTTTTGTTTCAAACATAAGCATTTTTTAAGGAACCCTAGGTCATTATTTTTTCATTTTTATCGGAGTACAGTTGATTTACAATGTTGTGTTAGTTTCTGCTGTACAAACAGCTGAATGTAAGCGTTTTAGTCAACACATCCTCAACTTGTCTCTCCAAAGATTTTGAAATTAAAGAAGCTCAGTTTAAATTATAAAATTTAAATGTGGAATCTCAATATTCTTATCTTGTTTTTTGGATGTGTGCATTATGAAATATACAGGTAACTGATATTAAAATTAAAGCAGTATCAGAGTGGAGACGGAGAAGCATGAACTCTATACATCAGTTATATTTTTGATCTTTGGCTGTGCTTTTTTATCTAAAGAATCTAATACACATGTGTGCAAGTACATGCATACCTGCCCATACTTCCATTTCATCCTTAAAAATCTGTGTAAACTTTGTAGAGTTTATGTATACATATAAACAGTGTCACTCAGAAGACTTACAATATGTCACAAACAATTTAGTTCAATATAAATGACTAAATTGTCATGAAAACCTTTATTTCCTCTATAAAGGTTTTATTAAGAATTGGGATGATAGGGCAGGTCAGAACCATGAAGACAATTATTATCTTCTCTGAAGATAGCCTTTCCAAGCAATTTTAAACTCAATGCATTCCTACCTTGTCCATATGCCTCTTTTTAAAAAAATTATTTCTTCTGAAATTACAATTATATTTGGATTTTGGACACTGGGCTAACATTTTTACCCTTTTATTCATCTGTCTCTATTTGACACTCACTGATAAAACTCATTTGTAAGTAGAAGTGCTCAATTCCAAACTTTTCCAGGTAATTCTGTCTACTCACTTGACTTGAATATTCTTCAGCTCAAGTGTGTGTTACATAGACCAGTCTCCAATCCCCACATTCCTATCTTCATCCTACTTAGCCTTAGTTGGCCTTGGTCATGCCTATGGACTTGTACTGATAAATACTGGTGTAATCTAGTGTGAGTGTACTAAATAACCATCAAATTTCCTTTTAAAAGTTGTTTATACAACTTAGATAAGTTGTTTATACAAATACCATGTAACGAGCCCTTGTTTCATTCTATTTTATATGTCACTGTGTACATATAATTTATGAACAATCTGTTAACATTGCAAGACCTAGTTTTGTAGAATTTGAATTTATATCTATGGATATCAATACTTCAAATAATCTAAGGTCAAAAGTACAGATTTATTATTATCCTATACAATGGCATGTGACAGTTACTGCAGATATTAATTTACAGGCTTCCACAAATATATAGAGATTAGGACAGGAAAAGAAAAATAATACTTTTTAACACCTATGTTGAAAACCAGTTGACCCTTTATGCATGGGCTTATTTCTGGGCTCTCTATTCTATTCCATTAGTCTATATGCCTGTCTTTATACCAATACTAATTTGTTTTAATTACTATAGCTGTGTAATATTTTGAAATCAGGAAGTGTGATGCCTGCAGCTTTGTTCTTCTTTCTCAAGATTGCTTTGGCTGTTTTTGGTCATTTGTGGTATCATAAAAATTTTAGGATTATTTTTTCTATGTCTGTAAAAAGTGTCATTGGGATATTGATAAAAATTGCATTGAATCTATAGATAGTTTTGGGTAGTATGGGCATTTTAACAATATTAATTCTTCCAATTCATGAACATGAGAGAGCTTTACTTATTTGTGTCTTCCTTCATTTTTTCCATTAATGTTATGTAGTTTTCAGTGTATAACTCTTTATGCTGATAGATTAAGTTTATCTCTCAGTATTTTATTCTATTTGATGCCATTGTAAATGGGGAAAAGATAAGCTCTTCCACAAATGATGTTGTGAAAAGTCGATATTCACATGCAAAAGAATGAAATAAACCCTCATCATACACAATACACAAAGTCAACTCAAAATGGAATAAAGATTTAAATGTAAGATCTAAAACTCTTAGAAGAAAACATAGAGGACAAGCTTTATGACATTGGTCTACCCAATGATTTTTTGTATGTCACCCCAAAAGCACAAGCAATAAAAGCAAAAATAAACAAGTTGGACTACATCAAAATAAAAAGCTTCTGTATGGCAAAGGAAACAAACAACAGAATGAAAGATAGTCTACACAAAGGGAGAAAATATTTGCAAATTATATATATATATATATATATATGCTAAAGGATTAATATCCAAAATATATAAAGGACCTCTACAACTCAATAGCAAAAAAGGAACAAATATCCTGATTAAAAAATGGGTAAATTACTTGAATAGATATTTCTCCAAAGAAGACATGCAAATGGCTAAAAGGTATGTGAAAAGATGCTCAACATAACTAGCCATTAGGGAAATGAAAATCAAAACAGCAAAAAGATATGAAAAATTTTTTTAGATAAGTGTTGGAAAGGATGTGGAGAAATTGGAACCCTTGTAAAATGTTGGTGGGAATGTACAATGGTGTGGCCACTACAGAAATAGTAGTATAAAGTTTCCTCTAAAATTAAAAATAGATTACCATATCATCCAGCAATCCCACTTCTAGGTATAATCTAAAATAATTTAAAACTGATTTCTGAAGAACATCTGCATCCCCATGTTCATTACAGCATTATTCACTGTAGCCAAGATGTGGAAACAACTAAATATCCATCAATGGATGAACTAATAAGGAAAATGAGGTATACACATACAATGTAATATTCAGCCATAAAAAATAAGGAAATCTGGCCATATGAAACAACATGGATGAACCTGAGGGACATTATGGTAAGTGAAACATGCCCATCACAGAAGAACAAATATTGCATGATTCCACTTATATAAGATGTTTACAACAGTCAAACTCCTAGAAACAGAGAGTAGAATGGTGGTTTCCAAGGGCTGGATGGAGGGGGAGTGGGAGTTGCTATTAAAAAGATATAGTTTCAGTTATACAAGATGAATAAGTTGTAGAGATCTACTGCACAACATTATTTCTATAGTTAACAACACTGTGTTGTGCAACTAAAATTTTGTTAAAAGAGTAGACCTCATGTCAAGTATTCTTACCATAATTAAAAAAAAAATCAAAACATCATTTTAGACACGTGTGCCTCTGCTCCCTTTGAACTCTAGTTAAATGAGGTAAAAGAAACAATAATATATGTACATGTATACTGGCCAAGAGAACACAAAAGGTGTCAACAAAGTCCTGAGGTTGGGAAAGTGAAGGACAAATGTTAAAAAAATTCATCAGAGCAGATAAAACTGAATTCTATGTAATGAAAGAGGGAAAGCCATAATTTTGTTAAGAGGAACTACAGAGACTCAGTAAATCTAGGTTCCAGATGTCTAGGAAGGAAACCGTATAATGTGAGATTGAAAACAGGATGGTTTAAACACTATGTTAAATTAGCTTATGAACCCCTCTCCAGCCTGGGAAACCAGGTTATTGCCCCTTCAGCAGAAGACTTGAGAGTTAATGTCTGCAGAGAAAGAATATGGAAGAATTTGGACTTACAGAAGCAAGGCAGACTGAGAAGGGACATGAGGTTCTGAACTGAAACCAGCTGAGTTCAATGAAACCTAAGCATATTGACTGACCTGATGTCCATCTATTTTCCCAAATTATATCCCAAATTCTGACAAATTTGCTTAAAATCGCTAATAAGAATACTTGACTAAAACAGAAGATAACAGTAAAGTATATATTTGTTTTTAGAAAAATATACAGTAAAACTCCTGTGTTTAAGTAGAAATGTTCATAATAGTTGAACTATATTACACATACACACACACACACTAATTTGGGTGAAATGCTAAAAATACTAAAGTATACGAACCTAAATAAAGTTGAAATAACCATATTTGGAATGGGTTTGCTAGTTCTCAAAAATTAATGTTGTGGAAATCATAGTTGATTTCAACTTAAACATAAAACACCACTAAATAAACTTGAAGATGTTACGAGTGGTTAAAATGTCATGGCTACTGAGAACTGAAAGGAAGCAATAGTTATACTTCAATGAGAGCAATGAGTGCTCGCTTTGGCAGCACATATACTAAAATTGGAACGATACAGAGAAGATTAGCATGGGCCCTGCACAAGGATGACACGCAAATTCGCGAAGCATTCCTTATTTTTAAGCAGCAAGGGAAAAGCAACAAATACCATACAAGGGAATCGCCAAAAAGGTTATCAGCTGATCTTTCAGCAGAAACTCTGCAGGCCAGAAGGGAGTGGCAAGATATATTCAAAGTGATGAAAGGGAAAAACCTACAACCAAGATTACTCTACCCAGCAAGGCTCTCATTCAGATTTGATGGAGAAATCAAAGTTTTACAGACAAGCAAAAACTAAGAGAATTCAGCACCACCAGACCTGCTTTACAACAAATTCTGAAAGAACTTCTCTGGGCAGGAAACACAAGAGAAGAAAAAGACCTATAAAAACAAACCCAAAACAATTAAGAAAATGGTAATAGGAACATGTATATCAATAATTACCTTAAATGTAAATGGATTAAATGCTCCAACCAAAAGACATAGACTGGCTGAATAGATACAAAAATAAGATCTGTATATATATTGTCTACAAGAGACCCCCTCCAGACCCAGGAACACATACAGACTGAAAGTGAGGGGATGGAAAAATATATTCTATGAAATGGAAGTCAAAAGAAAGCTGGAGTAGCAGTACTCATATCAGACAAAATAGACTTTAAAATAAAGACTGTCACAAGAGACAAGGATGGACACCATATAATGATCAAGGGATCAATAGAAGAAGATACAGAAATTGTAAATATTTATGAACCCAACAGAGGAGCACCTCAATACATAAGGCAAATGCTAACAACCATAAAAGGGGAAACTGACAGTAACACCATAATAGTGGGGAAATTTATCACTCCACTTACACCAATGGATAGATCACCCAGACAGAAAATTAATAACGAAACACAAGCCTTAAATGACACATTAGACCAGATAGACATAACTGATATTTATAGGACATTCCACCTGAAAGTTGCAGAATACACTTTCTTCTCAAGTGCACACAAAACATTCTCCAGGATAGATCACATCTTGGGTCACAAATCAAGCCTCAGTAAATTTAAGAAAATTGTAATCTATCAAGCATCTTTTCTGACAACAATACTATGAGATTAGAAATCAATTACAGGAAAAAAATGTAAAAAACAAAAACACATGGAGGCTAAACAATACACTTCTAAATAACCTAGAGATCACTGAAGAAATCAAAGAGGAAGTCTAAAAATACCTAGAAATAAATGACAAAGAAAACATGAAAACCCAACACCTATGGGATGAAGCAAAAACGGTTCTAAGAGGGAAGTTTATAACAATACAATCCTACCTCAAGAAACAAGAAAGGGTGAAATAAACAACCTAGCCTTACACCTAAAGCAACTAGAGAAAGAAGAACAAACAAAACCCAAAGTTAGTAGAAGGAAAGAAATCATAAAGATCAGAGCAGAAATGATGAAATAGAAACAAACAAACAAAAAGAACAATAGCAAAGATCAATAAAACTAAAAGCTGGTTCTTTGAGAAGATGAACAAAATTGATAAACCTTTAGCCAGACTCATCAAGAAAAAAAGGGAAAGGACTCAAATCAATAAAATCAGAAATGAAAAAGGAGAAGTTACAATGGATGCCGCAGAAATATGAAGGATCATGAGAGACTACTACAAGCAACTATATGCCAATAAAATGGACAACCTGGAAGAAATGGATAAATTCTTAGAAAAGTATAACCTTCCAAGACTGAACCAGGAAGAAATAGAAAATATGAACAGACCAATCACAAGCAGTGAAATTGAAGCTGTGATTAAAAATCTTCCAACAAACAAAAGTCCAGAACCAGATGGCTTCACAAGTGAATTCTATCAAACATTTAGAGATGAGCTAACACCGATTCCTCTCAAGCTCTTCCAAATAATTACAGAGGGAGGAACACTCCCAAACTCATTCTACAACACCACTTTCACCCTGATACAAAAACCAGACAAAGACATCACAAAAAAAGAAAATTATGGGCCAAAATCACTGATGAACATAAATGAAAAAATCCTCAACAAAATACTAGCAAACTGAATCCAACAGCACATTAAAAATATCATACACCATGATCAAGTGGGATTTATTCCAGGGATGCAAGGATTCTTCAATATATGCAAATCAATCAATGTGATACATCACATTAACAAACTGAAGAATAAAAACCATATGATCATCTCAGTAGATGCAGAAAAAGCTTTTGACATAATTCAACACTGATTTTTGATGAAAACTCTCCAGAAAGTGGACATAGAGGGAACCTACCTCAACATAATAAAGGCCATGTATGACAAACCCACAGCAAACAGTATTCTCAATGGTGAAAAACTGAAAGCATTTCCCCTAAAATCAGGAACAAGACAACAGTGCCCACTTTCACCACTACTATTTAACATAGTTTTGGAATTCCTAGCTATGACGATCAGAGGAAAAAAATAAATTAAAGGAATCCAAATTGGATGTCATCATGCAGAAGACATGATACTATACATAGAAAATTCTAAAGATGCCATTGGAAAACTGCTAGAGCTAATCAATGAATCTGGTAAAGTTGCAGGATACAAAATTAATGCAAAGAAATCTCTTGCATTGCTATACACTGACAATGAAAGATCAGAAAGAGAAATTAAGGAAACAATTTCACTTACCATTGCAACAAAAAGAATAAAATACCTAGGAATAAACCTACCTAAGGAGGTAAAAAATATGTACTCAGAAAACTATAAGACAGTGATGAAAGAAACCAAAGATGACACAAACAGATGGAGAGACATACCATGTTCTTCAATTGGAAGAATCAATATTGTGAAAACGACTATACTACCCAAAGCAATCTACAGATTCAGTGTAATCCCTATCTAATTACCAATGGCATTTTTCACAGAACTACAACAAAAAATTTTACAACTTGTGTGGAAATACAAAAGACCCCGAATAGCCAAAGCAATCTTGAGAACGAAAAACAGAGCTGGAGGAATCAGGTTCCCTGACTTCAGACTATACTACAAAGCTACAGTAATCAAGAGAGTATGGTACTGACACAAAAACAGAAATATAGATCAATGGAACAGGATAGAAAGCCCAGAGATTAACCCACACACCTATGGTCACCTAATCTATGATAAAGGAGGGAGAATATACAATGAAGAAAAGATAGTCTCTTCACTAAGTGTGCTGAGAATACTGGATAGCTACATGTAAAAGAATGAAATTAGAATATTCCCTAGCACAATACACAAAAATAAACTCAAAATGGATTAAAGACCTAAATGTAAGACTGGACACTATAAAACTCTTAGAGAAAAACATAGGAAGAATAGTCTTTGACATAAATCACAGCAAGTTCTTTTTTTGACCCACCTCCTAGAGTAATGAAAATAAAAACAAAAATAATCAAATGGGCTCTATTAAACTTAAAAGCTTTTGCACAGCAAAGAAAAGCATAAATGAGATGAAAGACAACCCTCAGAATGGGAGAATATATTTGCAAATGAAGCAACTGACAAGGGATTAATCTCTAAAATATACAAGCAGCTCAAGAAGCTCAATATCAAAAAAACAAACAATCCAATCCAAAAATGGGTGGAAGACCTAAATAAACATTTCTCCAACGAAGACATACAGATGGCTAAGAGGCACATGAAAAGATGCTCAACATCACTAATTATTAGAGAAATGCATATCAGAACTACAATGAGGTATCACCTCACACTGGTTATAATGGCCATCATCAAAAAATTTACTGGATTTTCGCTGAAAGGGGTGTGGAGAAAAGGGAACCCTCTGGCACTGTTGGTGGGGATGTAAATTGATACAGCCACTATGGAGAACAGTACAGAGGTTCCACAAAAAACTAAAAATAGAACTACCATATGACCCAGCAATCCCACTACTGGGCATATACCCAGAGAAAACCATAATTCAAAAAGACAAATGCACCCCAGTGTTCATTGCAGCACTATTTACAGTTATCAGGACACAGAAGCAACCTAAATGTCCATCAAAAGAGGAATGGATAAAGATGTGGTACATATAGGCCGTGGAATATTAGCCATAAAAAGGAACGGCATTGGGTCATTTGTCGAGACATGGATGGACCTAGAGACTGTCATACAGAGTGAAGTAAGTCAGAAAGAGGAACACAAATATTTTATATTAATACATATATGGAATCAAAAAATTGGTATAGACGATCTTATTTACAAAGCAGAAATAGAGACACAGATGTAGAGAACAAACATATGGATACAAGGGGGAAAGGAGGGGTGTGGGATGAATTGGAAGATTGGGATTGACATATATATGCTATTGTTACTATGTGCAAAACACATAACTAATGAGAACCTACTGTATAGCATAGGGAACTCTACTGAATGTTCTGTGGTGACCTAAATGAGAAGGAAATCCAAAAAAGAGGGGATATATGTATAC
Organism: Lipotes vexillifer; assembly: GCF_000442215.2. Taxonomy (NCBI): domain Eukaryota; kingdom Metazoa; phylum Chordata; class Mammalia; order Artiodactyla; family Lipotidae; genus Lipotes; species Lipotes vexillifer. The sequence continues at coordinate 579,804 of NW_006773039.1, read as the reverse complement.
ATATATATAGCTGATTCACTTTGCTGTACTGTATAAACTAACACAGTATTGTAAAACTGTGTTATACTCCAATTAAAAAAAAAGATCTCAATCCTAAAATCCAAAAGGGAAGACTGCTATCAATATCAATATATAATATATTATCTATTATATAATTCAATATTAACTCAATATATAAACTATATAATCCAATATATAATCCAATATTAAATATTGGAGGGTTTTTATTTCCTGTGGCCAATAACTTTGTACCCGGTATAACCAGTGATTTGTGTAAGCCTGTGGCAACTCTATTTATACAGCTTGAGCAATTTATAGCACTCAAACACTAGTTGTGTAACTTTACTAACTCTCTACTTGTCCTTGGGCAAACCACCTCGATTCTCTGCACCTCCCTCTGGATGGGAGGCCAGAGTGCCCACTTCAAACTGCAGCTCTACCACTTATTAACTAAATGACCTTGAGAAAATTATTTAAATTTGAAATGTGAGAGAAAGAGGAGTTGGGAGGATTCTGAGGTTTTTGTCTTGAATAAGTAAAAGGATGGTGTTGCCCTTTCCTGGGTCAATGAGTCAGCAGGCTCTTCTCTTTTGTTTACAATGAAAAATTCCAGGTCTTGACTCTTTCCAAGATGGCGGAGGAGTAAGACGCAGAGATCACCTTCCTCCCCACAGATACACCAGAAATACATCTACACGTGGAGCAACTCCTACAGAACACCTACTGAACGCTGGCAGGAGACCTCAGACCTCCCAAAAGGCAAGAAACTCCCCACGTACCTGGGTAGGGCAAGAGAAAAAAGAATAAACAGAGACAAAAGGATAAGGACGGTACCTGCACCAGTGGGAGGGAGCCGTGAAGGAGGAAAGGTCTCCACACACTAGGAGCCCCTTCGCGGGCAGAGATTGCGGGAGGCGGAGCGGGGAGCTTCGGAGCCGCGGAGGACAGCACAGCAACAGGGGCGCGGAGGGCAAAGCGGAGAGATTCCCGCACAGAGGATCGGCGCCGACCGGCGCTCACCAGCCCGAGAGGCTCGTGTGCTCACCCGCCGGGGGCGGGCGGGGCTGCGAGCTGAGGCTCGGTTTCGGTTTCGGTCGGAGCTCAGGGAGAGGACTGGGGTTGGCGGCTTGAACATAGCCCGAAGGGGTTAGTGCGCCACGGCTAGCCGGGAGGGAGTCCGGGGAAAAGTCTGGACCTACCCAAGAGGCAAGAGACCTTTTCTTGCCTCTGTGTTTCCTGGTGCGCGAGGAGAGGGGTTTTAAGAGCGCTGCCTAAAGGAGCTCCAGAGACGGGCGCGAGCCGGATTAAAGCTACACAATCAATTTGATGTACCCTGCCTCTGTGGAATACATGAATAGACAGCGAATCATCCCAAATTGAGGAGGCGGACTTCTAGAGCAAGATCTATGATTTTTTCCCCTTTTCCTCTTTTTGTGAATGTGTATGTGTATGCTTCTGTGTGAGATCTTGTCTGTATAGGTTTGCTTCCACCATTTGTCCCAGCGTTCTATCCGACCATTTTTTTTTTTAATTTTTTTCTTAATAATTAATTTTAATTTAAAGAACTCTGTTATACTTTACCTTCTTTCTATCTTTCCTTCCTTCCTTCCCTTTTTGAGACAACGAATCGTCCCAAATTGAGGAGGTGGACTTGGAGAGCAAGTTTTATGATTTTTTCCACTTTACCTCTTTTTGTGAGGGTATATGTGTATGCTTCTATGTAAGATTTTGTCTCTATAACTTTGCTTCCACCATTTGTCCTAAGGTTCTATCCTTCCCTTTTTTTTTTCCTCTAAATAATTATTTTTTTAATTCAATAACTTTATTATACTTTATTTTATTTTACTGTATCTTCTTTCTTTCTGTATTTTTTCCTTCCTTCCCTCATTCCTTCCTTCCTTCCCTCCTCCCTCCCTCCCTCCTTTCTTTCCTTCTTGCCTTCTTCCTTTCTTTTCTTCTTTCTTTCTTTCTTCCTTCCCTCCTTCCTTCCTTCCCTCCTCTCTTTCTTTCTTTCTTTCTTTCTTTCCTATTTCCTCCTACTTATACTAATTCTCTCTACTTTCTCTCCCTTTTATTCTGAGCCGAGTGGATGAAAGGCTCTTGCTGCTCCAGCCAGGAGTCAGGACTCTGCCTCTGAGGTGGGAGAGCCAACTTCAGAACACTCGTCAAGAAGAGACCTCCCAGCCCCACATAATATCAAACGGCGAAAATCTCCCAGAGATCTCCATCTCAACACCAGCACCCAGCTTCGCTCAACGACCAGCAAGCTACAGTGCTGGACAACCTATGCCAACCATATAGCAAAACAGGAACACAACCCCACCCACTAGCAGAGAGGCTGCCTAAAATCATAATAAGTCCACAGACACCCCAAAACACACCACCAGACGTGGACCTGCCCACTAGAGAGACAAGATCTAGCCTCATACACCACAACACAGCCACTAGTGCCCTCCACCAGGAAGCCTACACAACACACTGAAGCAACCTTAGCCACTGGAGACAGACATCAAAAACAACGGGAGCTACGAACTTGCAGCCTGCAAAAAGGTGAACCCAATCACAGTAAGATAAGCAAAATGAGAAGACAGAAAAACACACAGCAGATGAAGGAGCAGTATTCTCAGCAGTTCAAATCACAGCCACACTCAGCAAATGGCTGAGTAGCATCAGGCCTAATGTGAAGCAGAAAGAAAGGGGCCAAAAATAAGAAATGACAAGTGCCTCCCCTACGGGCATGAGTGCGCTGCCCACTCTCAGGAGATAAGCCCTCTTCCCATTACTACCTAGAGACACGTTCTCACACGTTCACCTATTATTAAAATAATTGGGCAGTGAACTCTGTAGAGCTGGAGCTGGCCTGTGTTTAGTTTAGGCCTTTGTGAATACTGAGTAATCAACCAGATACTCACGTTTCCACAAGCCGACTTGGGCTGGGAGCTTATCTGGTCCCTCAACTTCTCTTTCTCCAGTTCTTCTGCGAGGCCACAGGTGCTGGGGGAAAGTTAGCAGGTGATGAGTGGGACCTGCCACCACCCAGGAACTCCAAATCCTTGACAGACCTTTTCCCTGGGAGTCTTCACAGATATGGAGCATTGACCTTTCCTGGCCTAGTCAGCTTTGGGCTCCACAATTCAATGATGTACTGTTTGGAGATTCACACACAGACAGTAAACTATCGAAAAAGCCAGCAAAGATTAGCACAAATTTGGGAGAATGGTAGCCTCTTGTAAGGAGAGGGAGGGAGATGCAGCTGAGGGAGCAGGCAGAGGCGACTTCTAAGGAACAAGTCATGTTCCTGGTACTTAAGCTGGGTGAGCAGTACATGGGTGTTCATTTTATTGTTCTTTAAAATGTACTTATTTAGCATACTCTTCTAACCGTCTGATACATTTTACAATAAAACATGTTTTAGTAATTGTGAAGCACAGCGATTCCTTGACAATCAGAAGCCGCTGGAAGCAGCCTGGCAGCCTCTTCTCACCCCAAGGCTTACCAGTTCTTGCAGGCCTTCCTCTTTTTCCCTTCCCCACAGGAGGCAGCCCGCAAGGAAGCTGGGTCTGGCTTCTTCATATCTTCTGGATCCAGCAGTTCATCTGAGTCAATGAGATCCTGGAGAATGTTCGAAGCCATTAATGACCCAGTCATGGTCTCTGCTAATGAACAGGTGAAGTGGCCACAGTCCACAGCAGCAGTTTGCCCATCTATGTAGAAGGCAGCCATCATCCTACCTGGGCTTGATCATCACGCCCAAGCTGACCACATAGTGAGTACACTACGTGCACAGAAGCTGTGTTAGGCTGTGAGGGGGCTGGGGACTCATTTATGATGTGCAGAGAATATGTGTGTGGAGGGCAGGGAGGGAGGGGGCAGGAAGAACAAAGAGAGAAGCGTTATATTTATGCGAATATATAAAGGGCTGTCGTGTGAGAAAAGGGAATGGAATATTTTCTATATAATTCCAGAGGAAAAGGCAGATAATGATATATACACTTGTGTGATTCTTCGATAAACGTGTAGACAGTTAATCTGTAAGCTCTGTGAGGGCACAAACCGTCGCCTAGTTTGCTTACCACTCTAACTTCAATAGTTGTAGGAATGAAGAACTTTATTACAGAAAGCATTGATCTGAGTTGGAAGAGCATTACTGTTAAGACAGTGAGCATTTGGTGACTTGCCCAGACGAAGGAGCCAAAAAATATTTTAGCTGACAAACTCTTTTCAGGTTTACGCATGCCCACAAGAGTCTTTAATATATCACATGAAGTGAGAACAAGAAAATCTGCGGGGGGAAAGATGCTGAAAAAGAAATTTAAAATGCCACTAATGAGGAGTTTCCTTCTGAGTCAAAAAATGCCAATGGCAGGCACAGCCACAAGGCTGGGCTTTAAATGCTTTCACACCTACAAACCCAGAGAGGCCACTCCAAACAACAACATTCCCACCCAAAGTGGGGCCTGAAAGAAAGCAATCAGGTGACCACAGTGCTGACTCACCACGCTCTCATCCTCCATATCATTGGCTGAGAGGGTCCAGAGCTTGGCAGCTGCAGGGTCCATAGCAGGCTTCCCTGAATCCAACCAATGAAAGAAAACAAGCTCCAGAAAAGCAGCTGGAAACAAACTCCAAGCACATGTAAGTGCTTTCTACTGAGGCTGTGCAGGGAACACACTGGACCTGGGTTCAAGGCCCAGCTCTATCACTTATAAAGGCATGAGAGGGACCCATCACTTTATGGCAATAAAAGCCATCATTTGTTAAGCTTTGTGCCAGATACTACATTAAACATTTTACATACATGATCTAATTTAGTCCTGCTCACCACCTTATGAGGAAAGTTCTTGTCATCCTAATTTTATAAATGAGGAAAGAGGTTTAGATACTTAGGCCAGTTACACCCAGCCACAAATACACAAGTACAGACAGAGTCTACCTAACGCTTTTAACTTCCACTCCATATTGCTTTCTCCTCCTTCTCTTAGTTCCCATCCCTAGAACATGGGGCTAATAGGATTCCCTATGCCCACTGCAGGAGATTTGAATATGAAACAAGAAACTGTACCAAAAAGCATTATAAATAGCAAAGCTCCGGTCTCATGTAGACCTGTTACAGACAAGAAAATGGGCTCAAGAGCTGATGGCGGTGGCGTAACAACAAATCAGTAGCAAATCACACCTCCTGATTCTCTCTCTGGGCCCGAAAGAGCTGAGGGTTCAGTGTGGGCCAGTCCACGAATGGGCCTTGGCGGGTAAGTGCACCCCCCAGAGATCACTGTCACACTGGATGCTCAGATCTCCCACAGGGCAGGCCATCTAAGCTGCTCCTACCCATTCTGGAACTGTGACTCCAAAGGTTAGGATGCTAAAGGATTTCTTGAAGATTTAGGCTGGACAGTCAAAACAGAGCAGTGTGAATACCTGTAAATTTTTGCATACCTCACAGCTAGGACAATTTTTCTCAACTCAGGCATTAAAAAATAGTGATAGGAAGGGTGAGAATGGTGAAAAAGGGTGGAGTGCAATCTTCTGAGAGGAGATATTTTTATAAGTGTCTTAAGATCCTCAAAGAAAAGCTGAATTCAGTGGCACAGAGAAAAGGACACATGGGAAGAGGAATAGCACACTCTTATCCGCCATGACCGTCACTGTGAGGTCTTCTGAGGGTAAATGTCATAATTCTGGGGTCTGGAAAGACTTCATTAACTAATGAAACTATGGGAGTCTGACCTCTAGTATCTGGAGACCTCAGTGTCCTCTGGTGCAGAAGAAGGGGCTGAACTAGGTAATATCTACGCATCATTTCAGTATTGGATCCGAATATGCCCAGAACAACAGTACATTAAGCATTCTTCCACTTGGAAATGAGGGAAATTAAGGAAGGGAATGATCCTCTAAAGATATCACCACCTCATTCAGATCTCTGGCTCAGTTTTTAATACGGCTTTTCAGGCCCACTCAGACAGAACAATATCCCTAGGCCAGTCTCACCGGAAGACTTCTTGGTAGTAGAAAGCTTAAGTTGACTAGAAGAACCCACTTCAAAATTGGGCTTTTTTCCTGTGATCTGCACAGAGAGCAGGCTGTCACTGTGGTAACCCAGGTGTTCTCGGACAGACTGAATCTCCTCGGGGCTCAAGAACTTGCGCTGCAGCTGAAATTCAAGATATCAGAGGATTAGGCCACGCTTTTTCTACCGTATGGTGGTGTACTATGTCCCCCTCACAGGTGTCAAACGCTCACGTCTGCAGTAAGCGCATGACAGCAGGAGATCGCAGACGTTGCCTCGTGCCACACGTTCGGTTTCTCACTGATCAGGACCCTGGAGTGTAACTTCTGTCTACGTGTTTATGTTGAGCCTGCCCCTTGGAGAGTTTTATCAAATATCTGTCTATTAGGTACAAGGCACTGTGCGAGGCATTGTGGAGATTGTAATGATTATGATTATCAAGATGAATCGGACATGCTGAAGAGGCTGTTGAATGGAATCGAAGCCTGTGGCGGGGGAGCATGCCCACAGTAAAGATGCTAGAAATGAAATACGCAGTAGAGAAAGAGAACCACGGGGGGAGGGAAATGCTTTCTATGTTCCTTGGGAAGAAGCAGCAGACAGGAAAGGTCGGGAAGAAGCTGGGGGTGCTACCTCTATGTCCGACAATTATGGAACCGCTACATAAACCACAGTCCATCTAGAGCACTGAACGCCGTTCCATAATTAGTAAGAAAGTGGGTCAATACACTAAGATGGATAATGTCAAAGACAGCTAAAGGTGGGGGAAAGAGCTAGTGACTGAACACTGTATACATACGACCTTATTTACATTAAAAAATGTGTATACACACACACAAAACACACTTGTAAATACATAAAAAGAAGTCCGAACAGCCACACCAAAAAATGTATTGGTGGCTCCCGCTGGGGAGGAAAGTGTAAGCAAGGCCTGAGATGTCACTTTATATTCTTCAGTCTTAACTGAATTTTTATGAACATCCCATATTTTGGAATAAAAGATGGAAGAACTTTAACTAAAGAGAAAAATAAGAAAGGGTAGGTGTGAAGAAACTGAGGCCCTAGGTCATGTACAGATCAATGGTATAACAGCTATTGTGGTATAACACTTCTCACACAAGAAAATTTCAGCATTGGAGAAGAATGGAGAACCATAAATACCTCTATTTAATGTTAATATTTCTAATGAATTGTCAGAAAAGGATTTCCCCCTCCAACCTATTCTAGCCTCCCACCCAAAAGCTGAGGAAAATACAGGCAACTGCCCTTCACTTAGGCCTAAGATTCGTGTCCACTAAGAGATGCCTCAGTGGTCACCACTAGTACTGAGACCAAAATATGTCCCAACCCACATGGGCCCAAGCTGAGTCTCTTCAGAGGAGATTGATTTCAGAGGTTTCGTCCTTCGAGGCATCTGGTTTCTCCCATGCAGAGCCCTTCTCAACTTGTTTCCTAGTTGAGTGACACTGATCACCTCACCTTCAGGGTTGTTATTTCTCCCAGATTCTCTCTGTATCGTCTGACAAAAGAGATACTGGGTTTAGTCACCCAAGGCTTAAATTCCCAGCAAAGAAGGTCGTCTACAAACATACCTCTTTTACTTCCACAAGACCAGAAAGAGTCAGGGCTGAACACAGCTTAGATGCCGTCTTCACTTTGCTATTGTTAACTGCTAAGAGGAAAACCCCAGTTAATAGCTTTATAGGCCAAAGCAGGAAAAATAATAAAGGCTCTCTCCTATTCAGGTCAGCAGGCATTAAAACAACAATAACCTATTCTGTTCAATATATATATATTTTAGTGATAATATTTTAATTGGACAACTCCTTTTGGTTGTTCAAAGTGCTCTTACTGATGCTCTTAAGTGTCATATAACCGTCTCGGTTCTTTGTGGCTGTCTGGAGGGGTGGGATAGGGAGGGTGGGAGGGAGGGAGACAAAGAGGGAAGAGATATGGGAACATATATATATGTATAACTGACTCACTCTGTTATAAAGCAGAAACTAACACACCATTGTAAAGCAATTATACCCCAATAAAGATGTTAAAAAAAAAAAAAAAATTCCAGGTCTTGATCTGGACTCTCATCTAATGCCAAAACCTGTGCACTTGGGTCCTTTATACCCTATTCACTTCATGGTCTGGCAGTTAAGCCTAGACACCGAGCCTGAGCTAATAAGTCAGTCAACAGCAAGCTCTGAGGACACTCTCCACTCAGCATCAATTTCTGGACTCAGCAAGATTTAAGTAATTTGCCAAGTGTCCCATATCAAGTCAGAACTGGGGCTTTTGGCTTCTACAAACTCATCCTGCTTGCCCTGGGTGAAGCTTCATCTCTAAAGCAGAAATTATTAAACTTCTGGAGATCCTGGACCACTCTGAGAATCTGATGAAAATGATGGACTCCATCCCCTTTAAAAGCTAGGCATACACAGCTACATAGACAATTTCTGGAAGTTCAGAGACCCTCCCTTTAAAGCTCATCTGTAAACACACTCGGGAACACTGGGCTAGGAATCCCTGCCTTAGAAGCAAAGTTGAAAATAACTAAATTATTACCATGATATTTTAATTACTTTGAATAGGTGATAGACACACCTGGGGAAAAATACTAAAATAAAAGAGTTCAAGTAACTATTAAAAAAAAAAACAGCAATGAAAAGTCAGTCAAATGCAGGAAGCCACAGACAGACATGCTTATGTAATAGGAATCCTTATTTACTTATTCTAAAATTTATGTAGATGCTCATTCATGCCTCAAAGATTGCATAATTCATTTTAAAAATGATTGTAAGATCGTCTTCCTTGAGGTAGACTTAACAAAACTCTTGGAAATATTAATCATACCATTAACTCAATTTTAAACTAGGATTTAGGATGAGTCCCTGTGGAAGAGGTAGTAGTGATATGGCCTTTTTTATGTTAATGTTTATTTGCTTTGCCCTCTCTTATGACTTCCTTTCTTGCTAATCATAGATCATGTGTAAATGAAAAGACATGAGGTTAAGCCAAAAGAATAACCAAACTCAAGTGTAAATAAGTGGCATAGGATAAGCATAGCAGAGTGTTCAGAAATATTTTATTTAGTTGTAGCTCAGGTAATAATTGAAATGTTGTAGGCCAAATTAACTCTCAATCCTGGAATAAAAGAATTATTCATTTGATGAAATACGTTTACAAACACACGGTGAATTTATCCCATTATAGGCCTTCACTTTATAATTTTCTACAAATTATACCAATTTCCTGTAATTTTTACCTTAGCATTATGAAAGCAACTATTCAATAGTTATTAAAATAGAAAAATACCTAATTGAGTGTAAGCTAACTCTTCTTACATGGTTGTTTATATATAAAAGAAATTTTACTCATTTTTAAAATTGAAGGCAAAAAGTAAATATAAATTATTTCACAAAATATTGTATGAATAAAAAACCCAGCAGGCTAAATATTACATATGAATACCAAGAAAATTTTTTTCTTTTAAAATGCAATTTTATAAACCATAGGTACTTACTTATTTTTAAACTATTTTTAGCTATTTGTTAGATATGGTGCCTTCTTGTAAATGTCTCTTTTATCTGCATACATCCATAAATCATTCTATTCACCTGGGGATTATAAACTACGGATTTCAATCAAGCCTCTATTCAGTTATAACCTCATACGTGTATACAAAATAATTTGGCTCTCCAAATGAGATACCATCTACCAACATTGAGCTAAATGTTCATTTTATTTCTAAAACAGAAACATACTAAATCAATTTAGCTATTCCAATGAAATTTCTAATAAAAAATTCCATCCAGTTTTTTTTGAGATGTGGACAAGTTTATCCTAAAATTTAAAGTAAATGGAGATGCCCTAGTATATCCAAAGCAATTTTGTGAAAATGAAAAAAAAAAGGATGAATTAGAATACATAAATAAAAATGTATTATTAGTAGCAGTATTAGCAGTAGTAATAGTATTCATGAAAGGAGAGAAGAACAGATCAATGGAGTCAGTCATAGATTAACACATAAATAAAATATCAATCTTCAGTAAAGTTGCCAAGTTAATACAATGGGGACACACACCTCACCATACACAAACATTGACTTAACATGACTCATAGACCTCATTTAAAAAGTTATTATAACTGTGACATTTCTAGAAGAAAACAACAAAAACTCTTTTTATCTCACTTATGGGCAAAGATTTCTCAAATACTACACTACACAGTTGCACATGCAATTAAAAATAATAATTGATAATTCATTTGCACTTTGAAACACATGTACAAAAATGAAAAATTTAGCACTAAATGAGAAAAAATATTTTGATACATATATCTGGTAAAGAACGCTTATGTAGCATATATAAAGAACTCATAACTCAACAGTACAACAAAAAACTAAATATCAGCAAAATTCTGGAGACTTAACATAAGCACATAAAAAGACACTAGATAGAATGTGGAGCAATTGGAACTCTCATACACTGCTAAAAGAGAATTAAAATGATACAAACACTTTGGATAACACTGGTATTTTCTTATGAAGTTCAATATGCACTAGTCATAAGAGCTTGATCTTTACCAAGAGATATGAAAATACAAGGCCACAGAAAGAATTAACAACAAAGTCTATAGCAGCTTTAATTATAATAGCCAAAACCTATAAACAACTCAAATGCCTTTCGACAAGGAAATTGATAAACAAATGTGGTAGCTCCATGTAATAGAATATTAATCAACATTAAGAAGGAACTAATGACAACAAATAGATCTCAAAATTATTACATCGAATATTACAAAATTATTACAAAGAAGCTAGACACCAAAATGTACATAAAATTCTAGATAATGCAAAATAATATGTAGAGACAGGAATGAATAGTGATTATCTGGTGCCAAGGGTGTAGGAAGTGACTGACTTACAATGGTGCAAAAGAAATATTTATGAGTTCTGGACATTTTCTGTCTTTGGATTTTGCTGTGGGTATATGTTTATCAATAATCATCAAATTTTGCACTTTAAAATGGTAAATTGATGTTTTAAAAAAGATCACAGGAGACAGCATAAAAGAAGACTTTGTATAGTCTTAAGCTTTTAATACTTTTGATATTTTTGTTATTAGGTAATAACATTGTGGTATATTATTTGCAATGAAAATTCAGTGCTTACTAAGAAATGTAAGTGTAAATGGATACATCCATTGTTTAAAACAGATGTCACAATTTTAATTTATTCTTATTGTAACAATATTAGTTAATAACCCTTTATATCTAAAAGTAATTAGACTTAGAAATGTTTTTGATCTTTAGCTTCTCCATGCTTAGTAACATAAAATTGATTACACTGATAATTATTAAGGACGTCTTAAACAGTAGTTTTGAGGATACATTTTAGGGCTCTAGTAAAGGCTAAGAAAATTATGCATATGTATGAATTACCGAGACAACGTGGGAACTCTTGCAAAATTATTTATTTTTGACCTTTAGTACTAGTGGCCTATCTCTAAATGCAAATCCCTGAGGATAATACTGGAACACTATCACAGTTGGCCCTCCATATCAGTGGGTTCCACATCCTCAGATTCAACCAAACTTTCATAGAAAATATTTGGATAAACAATTCCAGAAATTCCCCAAAATCAAAACTTGAATTTGCCATGTTCCAGCAACTATTTACAAAGAATTTACATTATATTTAAAACTATTTACATAGCATTTACATTATATTAGGTATTATAAGTAATTGAAAGATGATTTAAAGTATATGGGAGGATGTGTGTAGGTAGTATGCAAAAACGACATCATTTTATTTAAGGAAATTGATCATCTGTGGATTTTGGTCCTGGAACAAATCCCCTGCAGATACTGAGGGATGACTGTACTTAAATGACTTTTTTCACTCTTTACTCTTTGCTTAAACATCTATTTAGCGTGAGAATAAAGTGTGTTTCAGAAATCAAGAAAGGGTATATATTGGTGCCCAGAAAAGTTGTTACCATCACTCATGTGACTCATTACAACCATTTAAAAAATAATATCTATTCAACTATACTGCAATACAAAATTAAAAAATATTTACCTCTGCCAAGTTTGCAAATATATATTCCATTTTGCTTCAGTTCTCACTATCCAATTGTCATTTTTCTTTTTTCATTTTCTAGGTATTAGGGATAATCTGGCTAATTTGGGAACAGTATTATTTGAGAATTTTCTATATCCTTTTTGTTGTAGGAGGCCAAAAAAAAAAGGAAGAGACTTCAGTTTATTGATTATTCTCTGAGTTGTCTCAGTATATCACACAGAGGGACAGAATAAATTGTGTTTTTCTTTTATGTAGTCTGAAGAAAGAATTTACAGATTAATGAATTTTGATAATAGACTGTGAGTGATAAATTTGTTGGAAGTTAGGAAATATACCTAATGATTTAACTTTTTTTTTAAGATCCTTGCTGGGTAATCTTGGTTGTAGGCTTTTCCCTTTCATCACTTTAAATATGTCCTGCCACTCCCTTCTGGCTTGCAGAGTTTCCACTGAAAGATCAGCTGTTAACCTTATGGGCATTACCTTGTATGTTATTTGTTGCTTTTCCCTTGCTGCTTTTAAATTTTTTTCTTTGTATTTAATTTTTGACAGTTTGATTAATATTTAATATGTGTCTTGGCGTGTTTCTCCTTGAATTTATCCTGTATGGGACTCTTTGCTTCCTGGACTTGATCGACTATTTCCTTTCCCATATTAGGGAAGTTTTCAGCTATAATCTCATCAAATATTTTCACAATCCCTTTCTTTTTCTCTTCTTCTTCTGGGATCCCTATAATTCGAATGTTGGTGTGTTTTATGTTTTTCCAGAGGTCTCTGAGACTACCCTTAATTCTTTTCATTCTTTTTTCTTTATTCTGCTCTGCAGTAGTTATTTCCACTATTTTATCTTCCAGGTCACTTAGCCGTTCTTCTGCCTCAGTTATTCTGCTATTGATTCCTTCTAGAGAATTTTAAATTTCATTTATTGTGTTATTCATCATTGTTTGCTTGCTCTTTAGTTCTTCTAGGTCCTTGTTAAATGTTTCTTGTATTTTCTCCATTCTAGTTCCAAGATTTTGGATCATCTTTACTATCATTACTCTGAATTCTTTTTCAAGTAGACTGCCTATTTCCTCTTCATTTGTTTGGTCTGGTGGGTTTTTCACCTGCTCCTTCATCTGCTGCATATTTCGCTGTCTTATTTTGCTTAACTTACTGTGTTTGGGGTCTCCTTTTCTCAGGCTGCAGGTCCGTAGTTCTCATTGTGTTTGGTGTCTGCCCCCAGTGGGTAAGGTTTGTTCAGTGGGTTGTGTAGGCTTCCTGGTGGAGGGGACTCGTGCCTGTGTTCTGGTGGCTGAAGTTGGATCTTGTCTTTCTGGTGGGAAGGCCCATGTCCAGTGGTGTGTTTTGTGCTGTCTGTAAACTTATTATGAATTTAGGCAGCCTCTCTGCTAATGGGTGGGGTTGTGTTCCTGTTTGGCTAGTTGTTTGGCATGGGGTGCCCAGCATTGGAGCTTTCTGGTCGTTGAGTGGAGGTGAGTCTTAGCGTTGAGATGGAGATCTCTGGGGGAGCTCTCGCCAATTGATATTATGTGGGGCTGGTAGGTCTCTGGTGGTCCAATGTCCTGAACTTGGCTCTCCCACCTAAGAGGCTCAGATCTGAATCCCAGCCAGACAACCAAAACTCTGTCACCCACACGGCTGGAGGATGGGCAAGTCAGAAAGGAGTCAGGTTTCTGGCACCTGAATGGTTGACGACTCAGGATTGGGGCTCCACAGCTCCACCTCAGCAGTTGTTGTAGCTGCCCCACGAGCTTTGGGGCCTTGGTTAGGTTCTCTGTTTTTCACAGCTCTCCCTGGAATCATGAACTGAAATCTGAGAGAGCCAATTATGTAGAGCTGTGATGGAAATTAACAACTAAAGCAGTGCCATTAGAATTGAACTCTGGTTACAAATGCTGGCCCAGGAAGCATTTAATTCTGATCTTTAGTTGGGTTGCATGAAATAGATTTTTGGTCAATTATACTAAGGCAGAATGGAGGAGACTCCTTGTCTGACCACAGTTTTCCAACAGCCAGATGAAGAGACACATAAGGTGTGGTCTTGAACAAAGGAGCTCTTGTCCTCATGGAGTTTGGGGACCTGCACAATGGATAATCTTGTATCTTTAATTTCTCCAAAATTTTTGATTTCTGCTCAGCCATTTGAATATTTTATCTATAACTCCTACCCTCCTACTTAATACAGTTCTTTTTTCCAGGTGCTGAATGTAGCTCTCCATCAATGAGTCCCTGTACTTTGTGTGTTTGGGAGGTGAGGACTATCTCCAGTCAAGCAAAATGTTAGCATTTCATTTGTTTATTTAATAATTTTCAAGAGAATGGGAAGTGAATTTTCTCTTCATGTCATTCTCATGACTTCCATAGCTTGAGAACAATATGTTCAGGCTATGGTTATAAAGATTGTTGTCTTTGTTGCTCTGATCTGCTGCACTATTCAAATGTCTAATTTCTTTGGTTTTCTTTTTGTTTTCTTGAGTGAGGTCCTTCTATTTCTGGTACTCAAGTACTGATTTCTACCCATTCTTCAAAGTATGATAATATTCCTTAAGCATATCTCTAAACAGCACCAAGGTAATTCAAGAGGTAATGTCAGATTTCTAAATTTCTTCTTCAGATTTCAGATACAAGATTTTGAAGCTGTTTTTAGCTTTGGGGGGCTCAAAGGACTATAACATACTCTTCTCTAATTTCCCACAACTTTAAAATTATTTATAATTTCACCCTCTGGTAAATCTTCCTCATTCAGAATGGTTGCTGAGTCAATATTCAAATAAGCTCTTTTAAGAATTCAATAGCAGGGCTTCCCTGGTGGCACAGTGGCTGAGAGTCTGCCTGCCGATGCAGGGGACACAAGTTCGCTTCCCGGTCTGGGAAGATCCTACATGCCACGGAGTGGCTGGGCCCGTGAGCCATGGCCACTGAGCCTGCGCATCTGGAGCCTGTGCTCCGCAACGGGAGAGGCCACAACAGTGAGAGGCCCGCATACCGAAAAAAAAAAAAAAAAGAGCAAATGTGCCTACCTGAATTTTCATGGTGATTATTATAATTTAATACCAATATGATGATTTAAATGACTATTAATAATAAAAATGAATACTTACCTAGAACAAGAAATATAACATACATTTATTTTTGTTTGATTCTTATGTAAAAATCCAAGTAGTATTACAAATTTTTACAAACGTGAAATAGCAGCTTAATAGGATAATACAGTAGTTCATAGAATCTGTCTCTCTCATCCCAAATTAATGTCCTCTGCTGTTTTTTAAAAAAGTCAACACATTACTTTGATTTTCATTAGAATTGACCTACAATTTTCATCTTTATTATTTCTGAAAAGAGGAATTTTAAATTCTTTTATAACTCAGGTGTTCCAGGGCAGTACTTATACTGACAGTCACTCAACTATAATTTAAATAGGATCATTCCTTCAAAGCTATTATATTTTTCCACAAAAGTTTAACTAATTCTTTCTTAAAAAGCTTATTTTTCTAGTGCTGAATGTTGACTTATCTGAGACCACTCATCAGCATTTTACCCATGAGATGATATAGATTACATTTTTAGTTGAAGTAGTCAGAGAAATTAAACTATTTTCTATTTCCAAATGGACCCAGGACTTAACCTTCTTATGGTGGGACAAAAACCAACCAAATAAACAGACATATAGAAGATACATTTGATATCTATAGATAGTTTCCATTGTGTTTTATTCCATTTGGATTTGCATTAATTTTATTAATTTAAATAGTCATTGTATGAAAACACTAGCTAATATAAAAGACTATGACATTAATTTTATTATGACAAAATATCACAAAAATAATACAGTTCTTTCCAGTTTATTTAGGAGTCAACTACTTCTTTTATGAATTATCCATGTCATTTTCCTCTACCCTAATGTAGTATATAGATCAACCTTCATTTTGGTGATTTTATTCCTGCAATTACTTTGTGTCATGGTATCAATGGACAAAGGTAATATGTAAATCTTAAAACACATACTACTAAAAAGTGTGTGACAGAAAATGGAATGAAGTGAACAGATTAAAAACCTGGTGTTCTGGTCACAGCCATTCAAAAATGCCTCACATGCCACCACTTCTCTTGTACAAGCTGTTATCATAGATTCAAATGTCCCTCCCTGAACCCACAGCCACTGAAAATTACTTATGTACCCATCTATATATTTCAGCTCTGTCTATTCCTCGACAACTCAATAAAATCTCTCTTCCAAAATATACATAAAATTAATTTCATTCCTCTTCAGTTTTAAACATCTTATCTTTTGAGTACATTTCTTCTTATCATGTCTTGTTCTTAGAATGAGCATTATTTCCTTCTAGATGACACACACTTAATGGTCAGCAACTGTCATTTTCATGTCTATAGCTCTATAGCTCTCTATAGCTCCCACAAATTTCAACAATAATTCTTCCTCAATACATTTTTAAAATTGTAATGGATGGTTTTAGCTTAACTTCCCTCTTTCTACTTAAGGTGTTCAATATATATTACAACCCCTCTAACTTACTAAACCTATTCAGAAATTAGCATTAATGGGGCTTCCCTGGTGGCACAGTGCTTGAGAATCCGCCTGCCGATGCAGGGCGCACGGGTTCGTGCCCCAGTCCGGGAAGATCCCACATGCCGAAGAGCGGCTGGCTCGTGAGCCATGGCCACTGAGCCTGCGCGTCTGGAGCCTGTGCTCCGCAACGGGAGAGGCCACAACAGTGAGAGGCCCGCGTACCGAAAAAAAAATTAGCATTAATTCCTGGTAAACCATGCAATAACTGTCCGCAGCAAGTTCTTAAAATGATATATATAAACAATTCCCAGAACAATGAAATCAAGGCAGGGTACATAATCAGTAGCACAGAAGCTTAAATACACACACCCACACCTAAACATACATACACACACAGGATGTTTAATTTTTCTATTGCTGCATAACAAGTTATTATTCATTTAGTAGCATAAAACAAAACAAATTTAATATCTCAGTTTCCATGGGTCAAGAGTACAGGTAAAATCTAACTGGGTTTTCTGCTCAGGGTCTCACCAGGGTAAAAGCATGGTCAGCTGAACTACAATACTTATCTAACTCTTGGGATTCTCTTCCAAGCTTCCAAGTTGTTGGAAGGATTCATTTCCTTGCCATAAGACTGAGTTTCACACTTTTTTTTGGCTGCTTACTCATGGAACACTGTCAGCTCCTAGAGGCCACCTGCAGTTCTTTATAACAGGACCCCCAGAGGAAGTGCAAATTGTGCATGTTTACTTTCTTCAAGGCCAGCAGAAGAATTTCTACTGTTGCTTCCTGTGTCTTTTAAAGGTTCAGTGGATTAGGTCACTCAAAGCAGCTGACTAGAGACCTTAATTACATATGAAAAAGTTTCATTTTGCCATATATGGTACCATAATCATGGGAATGATAGTCTATCCTATTCATTCACTGGCCTACCCACACTAAACCAAAAGGGATTACCTAGGGTGTGTACTCTGGAAGGCAAAAACCTTAAGGGACATCTTAGAAGTCAGCCTTCCACACAGGGATCAAATTAATTTCAGGGTCAGAATCATGACATTAGTTTTGAATAGCACAGCTTGCTGAAAAACATGTTTGTTATCTTACATGGTAGCTACTGATTATGGTCTGATTGGGGTCACCAATCATACTTGTATGGCAGGGCAATGGAGTTTCCCCCAGACTTAAAATTGTCAATGCTAAAACTTAACTGACTTGGTCAAACTTGGTTTGTCACCTTATTCTTGATTCCTTAAGTCACAGAAATATCGACCATTACCTCCAACTAAGATCCACTGAAAACAAAAGAGAGATTTTGGGAAGCCATTATGTCTCAGGTTTATCATCTGTGTCTCACTTTTGATGTTCCAAATAGTAGAGAGAGTTCCAAGTTCCTATGTGTCAAACAAAGGGCTGATAGGCTTTTATCATCTATTCAGCCAGAAATCTACATAAGTGAAACTTATACATACCAATCACTTCAAATTTATGTACTGTCAAGCATGGTGATAATGCCTACTGTTTTTCAAAGGAATGAGAAAGAGAGCTGGTAGTGTCCATGTGTTTTATTTCTTTCATCTCTGAATCCAATTTTGGTCTTCTTAATCCAGTCATAAAACATGATAAAGTGAGTATATTCATATGATGGAATAAAGTTATAAAACTTTGAGTAAAATATTTTAATATTCTGAAAAAAATTTACACAATAAAATCACCTGTAAAACTATAACTCTCTTTGCATTAAGATTTGTTTATAGTTAGATGGTATTTATGCATAAAACTGACAATATTGGAGAAAATGAAGATAGAAATGGATTGGGTGGGTAAAACTAAGATAAATGACTATGGCCACATTCAGTTAATTTGGCAGATTGAACTGGTAAATGGATTTCTCTCTCCTATTTCTTACATACAATAATGCTGGAAGAAAAACAATTAATAAATTATGGAACTCAAAATCAGGAAAGATAAATCTCCAATGAAAGGGTTAAAAAAGAAACTCAAAGTCAGAAATGTGAGGGAACTAAAATCCAGGTGCTTATACCATAATTAGAACCAGATAGGATTTTTAATGGCTAGGGTTTAATGTCCCAGACCAGTGATTCTCCTACACTTTGGTCTTAAAACCATATACTCTTAAAAATTAATAAAGATCCCAAAAAGCTATTGTTTACTTATTATATTAGATCAATATTTACTTTATTAGAGTAAATATTACTATTTACTCTATTAGATTTTTACTCTATTAGAAATGAAAACAGAATTTAAAATTTATTTACTAATTTAAATAGCAGTAATTAATTCATAAGTTAACATAAATAAAATTTTACAACTAATAACTATATTTTTCAAAACAATAATACTGATTGATTAGTAGATTACAGACATATTCCCATATCTGTCTTTTTCATTCAATCTGTTTCAGTATCACACACCATGAAGAAACTTACTTGACACTCCTAGGAGAATGAATATTGTTTTGATTCCATAGTCCCTCTGAAAGGGTCTAAGGACACCCAGAGATCAGATGCCAGACCACACTTTGAGAACTTACACCCCAAAAGTATGGAGGGTAGTAATTCTGGATTCTAACACTTATAAAAAAGGTAAAAACTGAGATAATTGTAGATAGCTGAAAGTCATAAAGCACTGATCTGTAAGTGAAAATATCTGCTAGTTGTCAAGTGGAAGTGTAAAGGATGCCTGTGATGCATGTGGGCCCTTGAATAAAACAGGAGTCTCCAGTGACAATCTGGAAACTGAGTACTCTACCATGCTTTTTAATACCACTAATGGTGTACACAGGCACATAAATTGAGGAACCTACCTCAAAATGACTTCTGACTAGGAAAACTCTTATGGCCTTAGCAGTGACAAACATTAACATATTTTAAAGGGATAGCTCCACCACCCATGATATTCTACATTATCATAGAAAACAACCTCACTGAGGAGGACATAACTTTTAAACAAGGAAGTATTTGGGGAAACAAGACATCATGAAGATGAGTTAGCATGCACACATTCACATACACATACAAACACACACACACACAAAGAAAAACTGGATATTACAGACTATATAAATGGTAAGTTTAATATGCTTAATAGTCACATTTAAAGGATTTAAAATAACAAAGAGATAAAAAACTAGAAAAATAAGATATTAAATATTCTTAAAAAGTAGATTTAATAATCAAATAAAATATACTCAATGAAATTAACACATAAACACCCACATTTCCATTAATACTTAGAAAAATACTAGGAATATTTAGGATCATTTAGGAATTATTTTAATTATTTAGGAATAATTGAAAGTGAATTACATGTCTGAGGAAGTTACCTACAATGTAGCACTGAAAGTAAAAGACATAGAAAATTTCAAATAGATGGGATAGAAGAACTCCCAAAACACATCACCAAGAATTCTGAAAGAAGAAAACAAAAAGTGGGAGAGAAATAATATCAGACAGTTCCAAGAGTGAAGAAGGACATGAGATCTTAATATAGAAGACAATTAGTTCTACAAAGCACAAACAACATTAATCTTCACTGAGACTTATTAAAGTTAAAATAGAAATGAAGATTTTTTTTAAATAACAAGGATTCCTTTGCTGTGCAACAGCTTTTAAGTTTCATTAGGTGCTATTTTTTAATTTTTGTTTTTATTACCATTTCTCTAGGAGGTGGGTCAAAAAGGATCTTGCTGTGGTTTATGTCATAGAGTGTTCTGCCTATGTTTTCCTCTAAGAGTTTTATAGTGTTTGGCCTTACATTTAGGTATTTAACCCATTTTGAGTTTATTTTTGTTTATGGTGTTAGGAAGTGTTCTAATTTCATTCTTTTACATGTAGCTGTCCAGTTTTCCCAGCACCACTTATTGAAGAGGCTTTCTTTTACCCATTGTATATTCTTGCCTCCTTTATCAAAGATAAGGTGACCATATGTGAAAGACAACCCTCAGAGAGAGAAAATATTTGCAAATGAAGCAACTGATAAAGGATTAATCTCCGAAATTTACAAGCAGCTCAGGCAGCTCAATATCAAACAAACAAACAACCCAATCCAAAAATGGGCAGAAGACCTAAATAGACATTTCTTCAAAGAAGATATACAGATTGCCAACAAACACATGAAAGGATACTCAACATCACTAATCATTAGAGAACTGCAAATCAAAACTACAATGAGGTATCACCTCACACCAATCAGAATGGCCATCATCAAAAAATCTACAAACAATAAATGCTGGAGAGGGTATGGAGAAAAGGGAACCCTCTGGCACTGTTGGTGGGAATGTACGTTGATACATAGTGTTCTCTCACTATGGAGAACAGTATGGAGGTTCCTTAAAAACCTAAAAGTAGAACTACCATACGACCCAGCAATCCCACTACTGGGCATATACCCTGAGAAAACCATAATTCAAAAAGAGTCATGTACCAAAATGTTCATTGTAGCTCTATTTACAATAGCCAGGACATAGAAGCAACCTAAATGTCCACTGACAGATGAATGGATAAAGAAGATGTGGCATATATATATACAATGGAATATTAGCCATAAAAAGAAACGAAATTGAGTTATTTGTAGTCAGGTGGATGGGCCTAGAGTCTGTCATTCAGAGTGAAGTCAGTCAAAAAGAGAGAAACAAATACCATATGTTAACACATATATATGAATCTTAAAAAAAAAAAATGTTATGAAGAACCTAGGGGCAGGATGGGAATAAGGATGCAGACCTACTAGAGAATGGACTTGAGGACATTGGGAGGGGGAAGGGTAAGCTGGGACAAAGTGAGAGAGTGGCATGGGCATATATACATTACCAAATGTAAAATCGATAGCTAGTGGGAAGCAGCTGCATAGCACAAGGAGATCAGCTCAGTGCTTTGTGACCACCTAGAGGGATGGGATAGAGAGGGTGGGAGGGAGACGCAAGAGGGAGGAGATATGGGGATATAGATATATGTATAGCTGATTCACTTTCTTATAAAGCAGAAACTAGCACACCATTGTAAAACAATTATACTCCAATAAAGATGCTAAAAAAAAAAAGGAAGGGCTATTCAAGTCAGTAGTCTCCTCATCAGTAATAACAGATGTGAGAAGACAATCAAAAAATACTTTAAACTATAAAATAAGAGTTAATCTAAAATTATATCCAGTTATATATTGTGAAAGACATATTGAGGGAGTTTCTAATTAGAATCTTTGGAAGAACTATTGACCCATGTATTTTCTCAAGAAGAAATTAATGCAGAAGAAAGAATTGGCATGCAAGGAGCCATAGTTTATATAAAAAGGATTTGACCATTTAGGAAGATCCAAAAGAATACTGACCATAGAAAGAATAACTTAATAGTATTAATCAAGTAAAATAGATAATAAAGAGTAAGCATAGAGAGTTTATTTTAAAAAGAACCACTACACCTAGTCCCCAGAAATGTGCTTTTTCCAATGTTAAAACAGTTTAGCAAGCTCTGTCACAGCTTAAAACATCAAGATACTGTCATTACAACTGAGGTTCTACCATTTCAACAAGGAACTTATAAAACACAAAAAGAAAAAGGGAAAAAAAAAGAAAAATATAATTTTTTTATTTTCATGCTGTGTACATGTGGTATAACATGAAAACCATTTCAAGAATCATACTTGCACAACACGATTTCAAACCCTCGCTCTGTCACATACCACCTATATGAGTAATTTAGGGCAAGTCATTTCATTTTTGTCCTTCAGCTTCTATATCTAGAATATAGAGACAAAACCCCTATTTACTACATTATAAATTGGGGTAGGGTGATGACAGCTAAAGAATTAAAGTCTGAGAAACTCAAAAGGAGGTAAAATGCAATGGGAAAAAGTCAATGGACCAAAGTAATTACAATATAGGTAACTAATCTTTGGTCCATAATAGGCAATTGATAAATGGCGCTTGTAATTAAGGTATCCAATAGAATCAAGGAGGAGCCTTCTGGACCTGAAATTTATTTATTTATTCAAAAATAGCTAAATAGTAAACCCTAGTTCTTGGTGGCCTACACCACTTTGTAGTGTTATCTAGAATATCCTAACTTTTCTGAGTACAACTGGCACAGCTCCTGGTCCAATAATTCACGGATAACAGATTATCCCTACCAAGGTGGAACGCTTCATTATTTCTCTTTTCTTTTTCTTTTCCCCATATTATGGTATCATAGTGCCACTGAGGCAGTATGTGAGGGATCCTCAGGACTATCCTCAGGTCCCATGATTTGCCAGAAAAACTCAGAAACTTTGAAAAGAAGATATGTTATGATCACAGTTATGGTTTATTACATCAAAGGGATACAGATTAAAAGCAGCACACAGACAAAAAAGATTTCATAGGGTGGAGTCCAGGAGAAACATGGCATGGGCTTCCAGTTGTCTTCTTCCAGTGGACAGTGCTTCCTTCTCTCAGAAATGATTGAGTCAACATTTAGAAAGTGTTTCCAACCATGGAAGCTCACTCAAGTCTTTGTGTCCAGGATAGTTGTTGGAGGTTATTCATGAAGTCTTGGAGTGCCCATGGGACTGACCTTAGCTACTTAGCCTTCAACCCTCTACCCTGCAAAGGTCAAACAGTGTACGAGGGCCCCAGGTGAGCAAAAACAGATGTTCACTCTAAGTAACATTATTCAGCATAAACTACCTGATGCGATCTAATGTCTCAGGTATACAAAGACACTCTTGTATACCTGAGACACTCTTGTCTGACTAGACCCTTTTCCAAGAGTTCAGAGTTAATCTCATAGGAGCTGGCTAGCGCTTTGTTTGAAATACAGGGCTTAAGCACCCCAAGAGTGGTGAGTTAACTCTTACTACACAGGCAATCTCAGTGTCTTACCCAGAAAATTAACCTTGAGATGACACTCACTCATCTCTCACTTAAACTCAAAGCTGTCTTGCCACTGTTACACTTTTTTCAACTCTATAGCAGAAATAGTACATTATCACCATGAAACTGAACAGATCAGTATCAACTCCAAGCTAGATTTCACTCCATTTCAGCCTATTCATGCCAATCTTCCAGAGACTCCCTTTGCTTCAGTTTTCTCATTTTATAAGCCTCAATCCTAGTCTTTAGTCAGATTTCACTTACAATTTTATGTTTCACTTCAAAGATTTTTGACACTAGAATAAACCTGTCCCATATTTTCTTTATCATGTGTTGATTTAGATACTTATTCTTCATTTACTCTTTGAAAATCAACTTAGTTGTCATTTTCTGCTGGTAGAGCATTGTTGCCAGCCTTGTTCAGAACACAAACATGCAGATGCAAATATCCCACTACTCTGGGCTCCACGCACCATGTTAGACATCTAGAGAGAAACCTATGATTCAATGGAGAGTCTGAATTGCATTTCAAAATTTTAGCATGTCGAATCTTGACATGATGGCTGTGCTTCACCAGATTCTTGACTGAGACAACAGCAATTTCTAATTTGAAAACTTAAGACAATCAAGTGTGGGATTTTGCATATTTCAATGCCAGAAATGAAAGAATAAATTCTATCATAAAAGAAAGAATAACATATTATGACACCAAGTTTACCTCATTCCAAAAACGTTCTGTTATATAGAAAGGTTTTAGCATAGTTTTTGTAAAGCAAATATTTTTTATCTATAATCTCATATTTCCCAAGTACTGCTCTTAAGAAATCTTATACAGACATTATTTCAAGGCTTTTAAATAACAAAATCATTTTAAGAACCAAAAAATGTTTCAAACCACAAATAACTGTAATATTATATGACAATCCACATTTCTAATTTGCATCTTTTCTTACCAAAAGGAGAACAAATTAAATACATTTATTTCTAAGGGGGCATAGTTCATTCAGAGAAAAAGAACAAATAGGATATACATATGAACATATTTTAGAATATATATTACTATAATATATATTATATATATATGAATTATTTATTTATTTATATATACTAAGAAACCAGTTTATACGGTTTTGGAGTCTGTCATGTTCAAAATCTATAGGGCAGGCCATCCAACTGGAAACCCAGCAAATGATGCTGAAATCTTGAAAAAGAACTTCTTCTCTGGTAAAACTTGTTAGTACCCTTTGAGGCTTTCAACTGATTGGATAATGTCTAAGGTCATTATGGAGTGTCATGTCCCTTACATAAAGTAACCTGATTGCAGATGTTAAGCACAGCTACAGATACCTTCACAGCAACACCTAGGTTGATATTTGATACTATGGCCTAGACAAGATGACAAAAACTAACCATCACAGGGTAGAAATGTATGAAGATATTGAAGATAATAATAGCTAGAGGCTATCAGCTAACAGCATTGCCTGCAGCTTACTGGAAAGTCTGTCCCTAGCTGACCCAGGAGTTTTCCGTTAAGCTCATATACACTTTTGAGTATTATCTGAGAGCTCTAAAACTGTAAGCAGTGTTTTATAAACCAGATATGAAAAACCCAGAAGTAAACAAAACAATTACATATCCCCAAATTGAAAGAGTATCAATGACAAAGTACCAATATCAATGTTATAGGCTTATCTAAATTGCATCAAGAAGCCTAAAGGAAGAGGCTTGTGGAGAAACCTAATAATAAAAACAACAAATGCTTTTAATGTTCTGTTCAGAGCGAGAAGGAAAACAGAAAAGCTCATTGAAGTTTATGGAGTTTTATAACAGATAAATGACTGTAAATTGCCTCCCCCCATTTTGAGGATTTATTTTTCATGGAGAACAACCAAGGATATTTAAAATGATAGAATTAACATCTTTTTGAGAAAATCAAAGTTGAGAACCCTTGAAATGATCCTATAATGTAATTCAACTTTTCTAGGTAATTTCTGTCCTTCAGATCCAGGTGGGACAATGTATAGAGAAATTTACCAAAATATCATTGATAATCTTTAAGAAATAATTGAGAACATGAGTGATACCTAAGATAAAAATCAATAATGCATAAATAATTTTTAGAAAAGAAAGAAAATTCATCTCATACACCAGTGCTGTCCAATATATTGCAGGGAACATTTTAAATATTAAATTCTCTAGTTGCCATATTAAAAAAACTGAAAAGAAAAATATGAAATTAATATTAACATGTTTTATTCAATCCAGTAGTCCAAAATAATATCATTTCTACATGTATAAAATAATGATTTTTTAATATTTTTATAGGGCTACATTTTTGAAACCTGACATGCATTTTACACTTACAGCACATCACACTTTGTACACAAAATTTTCAATGGCTATTTAATGATTGAATTGAATACTAAAAGTAATTTTTAAAATAATTACATCCACATTTGAATTTCAAATTTTCAGAGTTATATCTGTCCAAGATAATAAAATTTACCATCGTTTACCAACTATTTTTATTAACATCAAATTCAAAAGTCTTCAATAAATTGAAAAGCAACTTTAAATTTTAAATATCAATATGTTCAAATTTTTCTTTTAGTTTTTGAAGCCAACTTAAGTAATACTGTTGATACTGATTCACTATAAATGTGTAATTTTTATATTTTTGCCTTATAAAATCTTTAATTTCAACTTAAATTTTTAAAGTTACATCACGTAAGGCTTTTCCCTTGCTATAGTTTTACATTTAGCTCATTCATAAACAGGATGAAGACATGGAGCAAAAGTAAATTACACTGCTAATTTTTTTTTCCTTTGATTACTGAATATTCCCTTACATGCATTCCTTTTCTTTCAAGGTAAACTTAAACAGACGTTAAGAGTACAGTAATACATTTCCAGAACATAAATGATGCATATGGCAAAGAACACTAAATTGTTAAATTAATTTTCTTCTATTTCTTTAAGCAGTTCCATAAGCTCACAATGATCCATAGTCTTTGTACATAAATACTGAATGGTACTAACAACAGTATCCATAATATTTTCCATAGAATCTGCTAAACAACACATGAGTATTTTTAATCTGTGTTATACAGTTATATGATTAATTAAAAGAAACATTAAGTTCTTCTCTTAAAATATTCCTAATTTCAGACTTTAACCTGAAATTTTTGGAGAAATGTACATTGTGATAGAAACAAAATTTATATATTTACATAAGATTCTTCTTGACAAATATTAAAAACCCCATAAATTTGAATTTTTTAGGCTATAGAATGACAATTTATCGTTGTAAATTTGAAGGCCTTTGGAGATAAGAGTTATCTGAAGTATTAATTGAGCAATGTCTCATCTCACATAATTAATATTAGATATTGTTATGAAGATATTTTATCATTGTTTGTTGGCTTAATAAAAGACTTTAATTTTTTGCAAAATTTCTTTAGCTTTTTCCTCTTAATATCTAACAAATTTCCATAACTGAAATAGTAATTTGTTTTACCATTTTTCTATTTAAAATAGTTTCCTTTTTGTGTAAGAATCTGAGTCATTTTATACCTACCCAAGTTTATAAACTAGATCCTGGGGAAAAAATTTTAGATATTACAGCTAGATATTAAATTCTGATTCTAGGTAATTCAATTTATTGGTTGCTTTATTATTGTTGTATTGGAGATTCTTTTCAAATGCATTATGGATTTTCTAGAAATGTTTCATTATTGCTTTTTTTATTTTCTTAAGGTAAAAGTTTAGGTTATTAATTTATTAGAGATCTTTCTTTAACAATTGTCATTTACAGCTATGGGTTTCCCTCCAAGGACTTCTTTCACTACATCTCATAAATTTTGGTGTTTTTTTTTATAGTTTTCACTCATGTTAAATTATCTTTCCAATGTCCATTATGATTTCTTCTTTGATTCATTTCTTATTTTGGATGGTGTTGTTTAATTTTCAAATATCTGTAAATGTACACATTTCCTTTTGTTATTGAGTTTTAGTTTCATTTTATTGTGGTTGAAGAACATACTTTGTATAATTTCAGTCTTTTTACATTTATTGACATGTATCTTTGTGAACTAACATATGGTCTATCTTGGCATGTGTTCCATGCACACTTGAGAAGAATGTGCCTTCTGCTTTTGTTGGGTGGGTGGCGTGTTCCACATATGTTGGCTATGTTTACTTAGTTTGCAATGTTGTTCAAGTCTTCTATTTCCTTGTTGATCTTCTGTTTACTTGTTCTAACCGTTATTGAAATCAGAATACTGACTTTTCCAACTATTACTGTTGAATAGTATCTTTCTCTCTTCAATTCCATCAGCTTTTACTTTGACAGCTCTGTTTATCAGTGCACATATGCTTAAAATTATTTTTTGATAAATTGACTCTTTTACTATTACTAAATGTTCTCCTTGTCTCTCATAACATTTTTATGTTTTATAGTCTATTTTACCTGATATATGTAGAGCCACTCTTCCCAACATTTATCTTTTTCTATTCATTTTTTCCAAGCTATTGTGTTTTTTAGTCCAAATTTGTTTCTTGTGGACTGCACATGCTCAGATCATGTAATTTAATCCATTTTGATTATCTTTGTGCTTTAACTGGAGTGTTTAATCCATTTACATTTAATCTTATTACTGTTAGGTAGGATTTAATATATTTATCATTGGCCCTAAAATTCCATCTTCTTCTTATGTATTTTGCAATATTTTGTTCAAAATTTAGATTTCCTTCCCAGTTTTAATTTGACATCCTGGAGAAGATTTGGGATTATTTTCAGTGTCTGTATATAAAATTCATTTTGGCTATAACTTGTCATTTATAAAGTTCTTGGTCTTCAGTAGAGCAGCTTCTCTCTTTCCCTCTCTCTCTCTCCTCTTTATTCCTCATTGCATAGAGTTTAAACTGAAAATGAATCCTCTTCTGCACAGCACCTCTGTTCTCTTAGTTTTATCAGTACACATCTCCTGGCTATAAAGGGATCTCAGAATGCTCTAGTTTTGTTATTTAATATATGATGAGTTAGATTCATATATAAAAACCCATCAGATAGGGGAAAAAATGTTGTTTGGTTTTCACTGCTGATTTCAAACGTCTAATGAAGAGCTATTTATAAAACACAAAAGTAACTAAGAAAAATATCTTTCGACAAGGTAAAGAAACTGTCAATATTGTTCATGACTTGATTTGCCTGTGACAAAATAGTCCAACTCTGATTTTATTACAGAGATAGATTTAGTAAAATATAGAATGGAAAATAAATAAGCATTTTATAATAAAACTCTAAAGAGTAAATTCTTTCCACTTCATTTTATATTGAAATCCTTACTTTAGAATTCTTTAACATTCTCATATATGGCCACTAACATCTATAACAGTTAAAATGTAACCAGGTGTAGGGA
>NW_006773039.1:517376-550866 GCF_000442215.2 Lipotes vexillifer | reverse complement strand
TGTAGGGAATATATTTATCAAAATGTAGTGGAGTATATTATCTTGTTTTCTTTTTATAGGAATATTTAGTCATATATATTACTCTATTCATAGAGTGTGTGTGGTGTATTAGCATGTGTATAAATTTGTTAGCCCTCACACAGTATTCAGCTCAGTTTTAATCACTTCCAAGGTAAGGTTTTTGTTTACCAGTCTTTAGAAATTAATCACTGTCATTGCATTGTTAAGAGAAAAAATAATAAGACATTGATGAAATGGCTACAATTTATGCAGAGTGTATAAAAATTAGATTATACAGAACCAGACCAAAAGCTTAAATATAGTACTGCAGTAAGCTTTTTCTGGCTGCCAGATGAAAAAGTGGTGTTCAGGAAGGAAATAGACATCTCTTGCAAATACAAAATAGGAAAATCCTTCCACAGTTATGTTTCAAAGGAAACTCTTTCTGTGTATAATAGACACTCTGCTGCCTATTTCAAGGAAAAAAGGTAAGGCAATAATAAGGTCGTTCAAATTTCTATAGTGTGTCTTGCTCTTATTAATGTAGTGAAGGGTACATCTCTTCTAATTAATTTGGCAGAGGTATGTTAAGAATCCAGATAGATGAAACATTTCTTTGCACTCAAGGAAAAGAAATGAATACAAGCAAATTAGTTTTTAAAAGGTGACATTTAAAAATAGATCCCCCAGCAGATTTACTTGTATTCCATTCCATGTAATAGCTTCTTATAATAAATAAATAATTTTAAAAATAGATAAATAGATAAATAAAGAAAACACAGACACACATATATTTTTTTTACTAACTTTGTGCCAGGCACTGTACTCATCCAATTTTCATAACAATTCAATGAGGTAGGTCTGTTATTATATCTCATTTTACAGATGAGTGGATTCAGGAAAAATAAGTAACTTGTCCAAGGTCACGGAGCCAGAAAACAAAGGATCTGTGATGTGAATCTAGGAATGCAACTTCAACTCTTTGAACAGTTACCCTACATCTGTTTGAGTTGTAAGATTTTGCAACTGGCATTCATTCATTTATTCCTTTATTTATGTAGTAAGCATTTATTGAGAAGCAACTACGAGCCAAACAATGAACCAGTATTGGTGGTGGTGGTGGGGTAGTGGTGGGAGGAGGTTGTTAGTTTGCAATCTTGAAACAAAGATAAATATGTCAGTCAAAATTATAATCGTTTCTTACTGTAACTCAGTTTGAGAAGACTGAGGATGTATGTTTGCATAGTGTAGCTAACCCTCTTACAGGGTAATTGGAAATGTTTGGGATTCTGGAACAGACTGAAGGTTTTGGATAGTTTGGTTAGAAGTGGGTGAGATTAACACAATAAACTTGAGCACGGAGAAAGTGTGACAGCTGCCCATGCTCCAGGGTAAGCATGAAAAACAATGGAACATCCAAACTATTATGTACAAAGAGAAAGAGGACAAGAATGGAATCTAGAGTCCAAGGTCAGAAATAGGAAACAGGGAAGACAGAATGAAGCTAAATCCAAGCTCAGAAAGATTATCTTGACTAAATGACTAGGAGGAAAAGAGGAGCCAGCTGCAAAACCTGTTGTAAGAAGGGGGTGGTTACTGGCTCAGAGTTGCCTTGACCATTCTCCATTAGCATTTTCAGATTATTCTGTTTCCTTTCCTTTGTAAATGACCATATTCTTTAGGCTCATCCTATCTTATCATACCACTTTTAGCACACTCCTTGTTTTTCCTTTCTCTGGATCTATATCCCTTTCTCCCTCACATTCAAAGAGCTCCCAGGTAGATCATGCAGTTCCATATTTTAAAAGTTTTAAAACAAGAAAATCTAGAATATACATTACTTAAGCCTAAATACCTATTTGGAAAAACTATTTAAATATAGAGCAAGAGAGTGCTTAACAAAGAATTCAGGATTATTTTATCACTGAGAAGGGGTGAAGCAGGGAATAGAATGGATGTGATGGGAGAGGGACCAAGAAGGGCTTGAAAGCTAAGGGAAACAGTCTATTTCTTAACCTGAATGGTGTATAACTGGAAATTAATTTTATTAATCTCCTTTAAACATGTCATATATCCTAATTATTATTTTATATATTAAATATTTTATAATTATTATTAAAAACATAAGAGGGATTAGCTATCCTCCCCAAAGGGGTGGAAATATATGTAATATATATGTGTAGTATATGTAATAATGCCAAGAAAGAGTGAAATAACAGGATCTAATTGGAGAAAATTGCAAGTAATTCTCTGTATGTGTAGAGGAGATAGTAAGTGGAATCAAGTGACTAGGTAGGAATCAGAAATGAATGGTCTTGAGAGTTTTGAAATTTGACCTGAACACAAAAGCTACAGGTAACCATGGAAAAATATTAAAGAAATAAAGAGTAATCAGATATTTTATTAGAGTATGACAACATATAATATTATTTATATACTGGAAGGCTCTAAACATTTCATACATTCAACAGATATTTATTGAGTATTTGCTACACATAGTCTAAGTACTAGGGGATGAAGAAAAAGACAAACATGATCACCTTTGTGGAACTTGGATTTTCATATAAGAAGACAGTTAATAAGCCCATAAACAAATTAAATGTATGCTCTTTTGTTATAGTAAAAAGTGGCACAGAGAATCATAAAGAAGAGAACATGCATGCAGAACAATTAAGACACTAAATAGGACACTTAGCAAAGATCTAGCAAGACAATAGAGCAAAGAAGAGGTGAAGGAGAGAGCACTGAAATGTCAGAGCAAGTAGCATGCTGTGAAGAGTAAGTACCAGTTACATCGTGTTGGGGGGTCGGCCTGCTGAGCTTGAAGGAGAACATAGAGATCAATTTGAAAAGATCAGAAAACTGACAGGGAGAGTGAAAAGAGGTGAAATGGTGAGGTGGCAAACACCATAAAAAGAGTTAGAGCCATTGTAATGACTTTGGTGTATGCCTAGTGAAATAAAAGCTGTTAGTTTAGAGCAGAGAAGTGATTTGTTCTATTACGTTGAAAATTGTTGTGCTGTGGAAACAACTGGAGGTTAGTCTACCATAACAATCCAGGAGATAGATAGTGGATTGGACCATGAGAGTGGCAGTGTTAGTGATGAGGACTCTGGATATAGATTAAATCTTCTAGAATTTGCTGACTAATAACTGAGGAGAGTGAGAGAGAGAAAGGAAGTGATGCAGATTTTATTTATTTATTTTTTGCCCATTTGATCTCCTGAGTATTAAGAATATATGAAGGAGAGGGGGAAGATGGCAGAAGAGTGAGATGCAGAGATCACCTTCCTCCCCACAGATACATCAGAAATACATCTACACGTGGAACAACTCCTACAGAACACCCACTGAACGCTGGCAGAAGACCTCAGACCTGCCAAAAGGCAAGAAACTCCCCACGTCCCTGGGTAGGGGAAAAGAAAAAAGAATAAACAGAGGCAAAAGAATAGGGACGGGACCTGCACCAGCGGGAGGGAGCTGTGAAGGAGGAAAGGTTTCCACACACTAGGAAGCCCCTTCACTGGCAGAGACTGCGGGTGGCGGAGCGGGGAGCTTCGGAGCCGCGGAGGAGAGCGCAGCAACAGGGGCGCGGAGGGCAAAGCGGAGAGATTCCCGCGCAGAGGATCGGTGCCAACCAGGACTCACCAGCCCAAGAGGCTTGTCTGCTGACCTGTCGGGACGGGCGGGGGCTGGGAGCTGAGGCTCGGGCTTCGGAGGTTGGATCCCAGGGAGAGGACTGGGGTTGGCGGCGTGAACATAGCCTGAAGGGGTTAGTGCACCATGGCTAGCTGGGAGGGAGTCCCGGAAAAAGTCTGGACCTGCCGAAGAGGCAAGAGACTTTTTCTTCCCTCTTTGTTTCCTGGTGCGCGAGCAGAGGGGATTAAAAGCGCTGCTTAAAGTAGCTCCAGAGACGGGTGCAAGCCGTGGCAATCAGCACAGACCCCAGAGACGGGCATGAGATGCTAAGGCCACGGCTGCCACCACCAAGAAGCCTGTGTGCAAGCACAGGTCACTATCCACACCTCCCCTCCCGGGAGCCTGTGCAGCCCACCACTGCCAGGGTCCCGTGATCCAGGGACAAGTTTCCCGTGAGAACACACATCATGCCTCAGGCTGGTGCAACGTCACAGTGGCCTCTGCCGCCACAGGATCGCCCCGCATCCGTACCCCTCCCTCCCCGCAGCCTGAGTGAGCCAGAGCCCCAGAAGCAGCTGCTCCTTTAACCCCGTCCCGTCTGAGCGAAGAACAGACGCCCTCAGGCGACCTACATGCAGAGGGGGGTCCAAATCCAAAGCTGAACCCTGGGAGCTGTGCGAACAAACAAGAGAAAGGGAAATCTCTCCCAGCAGCCTCAGGAGCAGTGGATTAAATCTCCACAATCAACTTGACGTACCCTGCATCGGTGGAATACCTGAATAGACAACAACTCATCCCAAATTGAGAAGGTGGACTTTGAGAGCAAGATATATTATTTTTTCCCCTTTTCCTCTTTTTGTGAGTGTGTATATGTATGCTTCTGTGTGAGATTTTGTCTGTATAGCTTTGCTCTCACCATTTGTCCTAGGGTTCTGTCTGTCCTTTTTTTTTTTTTTTTTGTTCTTTCTTTTTTCTGCTTTTATTAAAAAAATTTTTTTTTTCTTTCTTTCTTTCTACTTTTTCTCACTTTTATTCTGAGCTGTGTGGATGAAAGACTCCTTGGTGCCACAGCCAGGAGTCAGTGCTGTGCCTCTGAGGTGGGAGAGCCAAGTTCAGGACACTGGTCCACAAGAGACCCCCAAGCTCCACATGAAGTCAAATGCTGAATATCTCCCAGATATCTCCATCTCAACACCAACACCCAGCTTCACTCAACGACCAGTAAGCTACAGTGCTGGACACCCTATGCCAAACAACTAGTAAGACAGGACCACAACCCCACCCATTAGCAGAGAGGCTGCCTAAAATCATAATAAGGCCACAGACACCCCAAAACACACCACCAGACGTGGATCTGCCTACCAGAAAGACAAGATCCAGCCTCACCCACCAGAACACAGGAATGAGTCCCCTCTACCAGGAAGCCTACACAACCAACTGAACCAACTTCAGCCACTGTGGACAGACATCAAAAACAACGGGAACTACGAACCTGCAGCCTGCAAAAAGGAGACCCCAAACACAGTAAGATAAGCAAAATGAGAAGACAGAAAAACACAGCAGATGAAGAGGCAATATAAAAAACAACCAGACTTAACAAATTAAGAGGAAATAGGCAGTCTACCTGAAAAAGAATTCAGAATAATGATAGTAAAGATGATCCAAAATCTTGGAAATAGAATAGACAAGATGTAAGAAACATTTAACAAGGACCTAGAAGAACTAAAAAGGAAACAAGCAACGATGAACAACACAACAACTAAAATTAAAAATACTCTAGAAGGGATCAATAGCAGAATAACTGAGGCAGAAGAATGCATAAGTGACCTGGAAGATAAAATAGTGGAAATAACTACTGCAGAATAAAGAAAAAAGAATGAAAGGAACTGAGGACAGTCTCAGAGACCTCTGGGACAACATTAAACGCACCAATATTCGAATTATAGGGGACCCATAAGAAGAGAAAAAGAAAGGGACTGAGAAAATATTTGAAGAGATTATAGTTGAAAATTTCCCTAATATGGGAAGGGAAATAGTTAATCGAGTCCAGGAAGCACAGAGAGTCCCATACAGGATAAATCAAGGAGAAACACGCCAAGACACATGTAAATCAAACTGTCAAAAATTAAATACGAAGAAAACATATTAAAAGCAGCAAGGGAAAAACAACAAGGGAAGCCCCATAAGGTTAACAGCTGATCTTTCACCAGAAAGTCTGCAAGCCAGCAGGGAGTGGCAGGAAATATTTAAAGTGATGAAGGAGAAAAACTAACAACCAAGATTACTCTACCCAGCAAGGATCTCATTCACAATTTTTGGAGAAATTAAAATCTTTATAGAGAATCAAAAGCTGAGCGAGTTCAGCACCACAAAACCAGCTTTACAACAAATGCTAAAGGAACTTCTCTAGGCAAGAAACACAAGAGGAGGAAAAGCCCTACAATAATGAACCCAAAACAATTAAGAAAATGGTAATAGGAACATACATATCGATAATTACCTTAAATGTAAATGGATTAAATGCTCCCACCAAAAGACACAGACTGGCTGAATGCATACAAAAACAAGACCCATATATATGCTGCCTACAAGAGACCCACTTCAGACCTAGGGACACAAACAGACTGAAGTGAAGGGATGGAAAAAGATATTCCATGCAAATGGAAACCAGAAGAAAGCTGGAGTAGCAATTCTCATATCAGACAAAATAGACTTTAAAATAAAGACTCTTACAAGACACAAAGAAGGACACTACATAATGATCAAGGGATAGATCCAAGAAGGAAATATAACAATTGTAAATATTTATGCACCCAACATAGGAGTACATCAATACATAAGGCAAATACTAACGAACATAAAAGGGGAAATTGACAGTAACACATTCACAGTAGGGGACTTTAACACCCCACTTTCACCAATGGACAGATAATCCAAAATGAAAATAAATAAGGAAACACAAGCTTTAAATGATACATTAAACAAGATGGACTTAATTGATATTTATAGGACATTCCATCTAAAAACAACAGAATACACATTTTTCTCAAGTGCTCATGGAACATTCTCCAGGATAGATCATATCTTGGGTCACAAATCAAGCCTTGGTAAATTTAAGAAAATTGAAATTGTATCAAGTATCTTTTCCGACCACAACGCTATGAGACTAGATATCAATTACAGGAAAAGATCTGTAAAAAATACAAACACATGGGGGCTTCCCTGGTGGCGCAGTGATTGAGAGTCCGCCTGCCGATGCGAGGGATGCAGGTTTGTGCCCCAGTCCATGAGGATCCCGCAGAGCGGCTGGGCCTGTGAGCCATGGCCACTTGGCCTGTGCATCCGGAGCCTGTGCTCCGTGACGGGAGAGGTCAAATCAAGCCTTGGTAAATTTAAGAAAATTGAAATTGTATCAAGTATCTTTTCCGACCACAACGCCAAAAAAAAAAAAAAAAAAGAAAAAAAAGAAAAAAGAAAAAATACAAACACATGGAAGCTAAACAATACACTACTTAATAATGAAGCGATCAATGAAGAAATCAAGGAGGAAATCAAAAAGTACCTAGAAACAAATGACAATGGAGATACAACAACCCAAAACCTATGGGATGCAGGAAAAGCAGTTCTAAGAGGGAAGTTTATAGAAATACAATCCTACCTTAAGAAACAGGAAACATCTCAAATAAACAACCTAAGTTTGCACCTAAAGCAATTAGAAAAGAAAAACAAAAAACCCCCCAAAGTTAGCAGAAGGAAAGAAATCATAAAGATCAGAACAGAAATAAATGAAAAAGAAATGAAGGAAACAATAGCAAAGAGCAATAAAACTAAAAGTTCGTTCTTTGAGAAGATAAACAAAATTGATAAACCATTAGCCAGACTCATCAAGAAAAAAAGGGAGAAGACTCAAGTCAATAGAACTAGAAATGAAAAAGGAGAAGTAACACCTGACACTGCAGAAATACAAAAGATCATGAGAGATTATTACAAGCAACTCTATGCCAATAAAATGGGCAACCTGGAAGAAATGGACAAATTTTTAGAAATGCACAACCTGCCACGACTGAAACAGGATGAAATAGAAAATATGAACAGACCAATCACAAGCACTGAAATTGAAACTGTGATTAAAAATCTTCCAACAAACAAAAGCCCAGGACCAGATGGCTTCACAGGCGAATTCTATCAAACATTTAGGGAAGAGCTAACACCTACCCTTCTCAAACTCTTCCAAAATATAGCAGAGGGAGGAACACTCCCAAACTCATTCTACGAGGCCACCATCACCTTGATACCAAAACCAGACAAGGATGTCACAAAGAAAGAAAACTACAGGCCAATATCACTGATGAACATAGATGCAAAAATCCTCAACAAAATACTAGCAAACAGAATCCAACAGCACATTAAAAGGATCATACACCATGATGAAGTGGGGTTTATTCCAGGAATGCAAGGATTCTTCAATATACGCAAATCAATCAACGTGATGCACCATATTAACAAATTGAAGGAGAAAAACCATATGATCGTCTCAATAGAAGCAGAAAAAGCGTTCAACAAAATTCAACACCCATTTATGATAAAAACCCTGCAGAAAGCAGGCACAGAGGGAACTTTGCTCAACGTAATACAAGCTATATATGACAAACCCACAGCCAACATCATCCTCAATGGTGAAAAACTGAAACCATTTCCACTAAGATCAGGAACAAGACAAGGTTGCCCACTCTCACCACTCTTATTCAACATAGTTTTGGAAGTTTTAGCTACAGCAATCAGAGAAGACAAAGAAATAAAAGAATCCAAATTGGAAAAGAAGAAATAAAGCTGTCACTGTTTGCAGATGATATGATACTATACATAGAGAATCCCAAAGATGCTACCAGAAAACAACTAGAGCTAATCAATGAATTTGGTAAAGTAGCAGGATAAAAAATTAATGCACAGAAAACTCTGGCATTCCTATACACTTATGATGAAAAATCTGAAAATGAAATTAAATCCATTTACCATTGCAAAAAAAACAATAAAATATCTAGGAATAAACCTACCTAAGGAGACAAAAGACCTGTATGCAGAAAATTATGACACAGATGAAAGAAATTAATGATGATACAAATAGGTGGAGAGATATACCATGTTCTTGGATTGGAAGAATAAACATTGTGAAAATGACTCTACTACCCAAAGCAATCTACAGATTCAATGCAATCCCTATCAAACTACCACTGGCATTTTTCACAGAACTAGAACAAAAAATTTCATGGTTTATATGGAAATACAAAAGACTCCGAATAGCCAATGCAATCTTGATAAAGAAAAATGGAGCTGGAAGAATCAGGCTCCCTGACCTCAGACTACACTACAAATTTACAGTAATCAAGACAGTATGGTACTGGCACAAAAACACAACTATAGATGAAAGGAACAGGATAGAAAGCCCAGAGATAAACCTATGCACATATGGTCACCTTATGTTTGATAAAGGAGGCAAGAATATACAGTGGAGAAAAGACAGCCTCTTCAATAAGTGGTGCTGAGAAAACTGGACGGGTACATGTAAAAGTATGAAATTAGAACACTCCCTAACACCATACACAAAAATAAACTCAAAATGGATTAAAGACCTAAATGTAAAGGCAGAAACTATCAAACTCTTAGAGGAAAACATAGGCAGAACAATCTATGACATAAATCACAGCAAGATTCTTTTTGACCCACCTCCTAGAGAAGTGGAAATAAAAACAAAAATAAACAAACGGGACCTAATGAAACTTAAAAGCTTTTGCACAGCAAAGGAAACCATAAATAAGATGAAAAGACAGCCCTCAGAATGGGAGAAAATATTTGTAAATGAAGCAACTGACAAAGGATTCATCTCCAAAATTTACAAGCAGCCCAGGAAGCTCAATAACAAAAAAACAAAAAACCCAATCCAAAAATGGGCATAAGACCTCAACAGACATTTCTCCAAAGAAGA
The DNA here is from genome assembly GCF_000442215.2 of Lipotes vexillifer. Lineage (NCBI taxonomy): Eukaryota > Metazoa > Chordata > Mammalia > Artiodactyla > Lipotidae > Lipotes > Lipotes vexillifer. The sequence goes on along the minus strand of NW_006773039.1, from coordinate 541,244 downwards.
TATACAGATTGCCAACAAACACATGAAAGAATGCTCAACATCATTAATCATTAGAGAAATGCAAATCAAAACTACAATGAGATATCATCTCACACCAGTCAGAATGGCCATCATCAAAAAGTCTACAAACAATAAATGCTGGAGAGGGTGTGGAGAAAAGGGAACACTCTTGTACTGCTGGTGGGAATGTAAATTGATACAGCCACTATGGAAAACAGTATGGAGGATCCTTAAAAAACTACGAATAGAACTACCATATGACCCAGCAATCCCACTACTGGGCATATACCCTGAGAAAACCATAATTCAAAAAGAGTCATGTACCAAAATGTTCATTGCAGCTCTATTTACAATAGCTAGGAAATGGAAGCAACCTAAGTGTCCATCATCACATGAATGGATAAAGAAGATGTGGCACATATATACAATGGAATATTACTCAGCCATATAAAGAAACAAAATTGAGTTATTTGTAGTGAGGTGGATGGACCTAGAGTCTGTCATACAGAGTGAAGTAAGTCAGAAAGAGAAAAACAAATACAGTATGTTAACACATATATATGGAATCTAAGGGGGAAAAAAGTCATGAAAAACATAGGGGTAAGATGGGAAAAAAGACATTGGAGAATGGACTTGAGGATATGGGGAGGGGGAAGGGTAAGCTGTGACAAAGTGAGAGAGTGGCATGGACATATATACACTACCAAACCTAACCTAGATAGCTAGTGGGAAGCAGCTGCACGGCACAGGGAGATCAGCTCGGTGCTTTGTGACCACCTAGAGGGGTGGGATAGGGAGGGTGGGAGGGAGGGAGATGCAAGAGGGAAAAGATATGGGAATATATGTATATGTATAACTGATTCACTTTGTTATAAAGCAAAAACTAACACACCATTGTAAAGCAATTATACTCCAATAAAGATGTAAAAAAAAAAGAATATTTGCGTTCCCACTAAATTAAATGGAAATGATTTTGGAAAGAACAAATTTGGGAAAAAGTTAATAAACTCAGTATTTTATGAGTTACACATATGACATTCAAAAGGAGATGTTTGGTATTCAATAAGAAATGCAAGTCAGGAATACAAAGAAGAGCTCTGGAATAAAGGTATAATTTTCAGACACGTAGAAATACACACTATTTAAAGCCTGGATTTTGAATGAAATTACCAACAAAGTGAAATGGCATTTAAAAGGAAGGCAGGGAGAAGTCATAGGAATAGTCAAATGAGGGAAATTAGAGGGAGCCAGCAAAGGATCCTGAAGAGTGGACGATGGTAAAGAAAATAGAATAAAGGGAGTGTGGTATGCTGGTAGCCAAGTGTAGAAAGCATTTCAAAGCAAAAACGATGCTCAAAAATTTCAAATGTTGCTGATTGATCAAAGAAGATAAAAACTGAGTTTCTTTCTTTTCTCCCAGTAAATTTCCCCACAGGCAATAAATGTTTACCCACTGTCCATTCTAAGACCATCTTATTTGGGGCAATATAAAATTAAACAATTATGATCTAGTAATCACACTTTTGGGTATATATCCAAAGGAAACAAAATCCAAACCTCGAAGATATATCTGTATTCCCATGTTTGCTGCAACACTATTCACATTAGACAAGATATGGAAGCAACTGAAATGCCAAACAACAGATAAGTGAACAAAGAAAATATTGTACTTACTTGCAATGGAATATTATTGAGTTTTTAAAATGAAGTAAATCCCACTATTTGCAACAACAGGGGTGAACTTGGAGGACATTATGCCAACTGAAATAAGCCAGACACTGAAGGACAAATACTAGAGAATCTCACTTATATGAGAATTCTAAAATAGTAAAACTCATAGAAGCAGAGTAAAATGGTGGTTACAAGGATTTGGGGAGAAGGGGAAATGGGAGGTGTTAGTCAAAGGGTATAATGTATGAGTTAAGCAAGATGAATTAGTCCTAGAAATCTACTGTATAACATACAACCTATAGTTAATAATACTGGATTTAGTACTTAAAAATTTGCCTAGAATGTAGATATTAGGTTAAACATTCTTATCAAGTAAATAAATATAGGAAACTTTTGGAAACGCTAGTTATGTTTATGGCACTGATTGTGGTGATGGTTTTGTGTGTATATACTTTAAACATCAAACTGTATACATTCAAAATGTACAGCTTTTTTGTTGTCACTCGTATCTCAAGAAAGTGTTTTTTAATATTTAGATAGATAGATAGATAGATGGATAGATAGATAGATATACAGACAGACAGATAGAGTCTCTGTTAGGTAAGGTTCCAGGTTTTTAACATAGCTTAACTCATTTAATCCTCACAACTATTCTTTTTTATTACATAATTTATTCAAAGTCGGGGCTAGAGTTTCCTAAATTGAGCAAGGCTAAAAATAATACATTGCATAAAGAGAATTGGTACAACATCAAGAAATGTGTAGATGTTGTATTTATTTTGTATGAACATTTATCCTCAGTAAAATGACAACAATAACAATACTCTTAAAATACATAGAAAGAAGTTTAATAATTGTTACATGATATGTTTTCCTGAATTTATATCTCTGATGAGTAGGAAAATTAATATTGGATTCCATTTCAAACAAGATGGTGTAGGCCTGTATCTCCTTGCTTCTCCTCACTAAGCAATACTATAAACATGGTAAAAATGTAAGAGACACTGAGAGATATGGACCATAGCAGGCAGAGCTGGCAGGAGAGACCAAACTACACTAAGCAAACTGGTCCAGGCAACCTGGTTTGTATCACCTCAATGTCCTTCCTTTTTCAGGGGGCAAGCAGGCAGAATCCAGTTACAGTCTTAGTGTGGGAAGCCGTTTTATTCCTGCAGGACAAGACTCTCCTGATTGTTCAGAGACATCTGGCAGGATGTAGGGCACTGATAGGAGAGATTTCAACACACTCTACACACAGAAACATCAGACAGCCTCTGGCCTGGAGGAACATTTTCTGTCCCCTCAGGCCACACATGGGAGCCCCAGAGGTACAAGATAAACTAATCAGACTAGAATAACACCACAAATTCTCCAAAAATTAAACTGTCATTGGAACCACAGCCCAGAAAAGTAAGCTAAGACCCAAGTGCTGAACCTCAGCAGGGTAACTGACTGCTTAAAAAAGATCACAGTATTCTTATACAGACCCACTGTGACTATAAGATGTTCAGACTGCTTAAAAAAAAAAAAAAAAAAAAAAAAAAATATATATATATATATATATATATATATATATATATATATATATATATTTAAATAGGACCCAGAATCTCCTAACATAATGGACAAAATGTTTGGGTTACAATCACCTGTCATACCAAGAATGAAAACAGCACAGCTTAAATCAGAAAAGACATTCAACTGATGCCAATATTGAGATATATCTGAAGGTAGAATTATCTGACAAAGAATTAAAAGCAGCTATCATAAGAATACTCCAGCAATCAAATACATATTTTCTTGAAACAAATGAGAATGATGGAAAATCTTAGCAATGTGTCATAAAAAAGACACAAATGATAATTATAGAAGTGAAAAATACAATAACAGAAAAAGCAACACATGTTGGATGGGCTAGAGTGCAAATATCAGAAGAGAGAATTAGTGAACTTAAGAGAAGAACAAAATTCGGTGAATCTAAACAGACAGAAAATAGAGTAAAAGATAAAAGAACAAAAGCCTTAGATATCATGGATCATTACAGAATGTCTGACATTTGTATCACTGGAGTCTCAGAGAAGAGGGAAAAGGGAGTGGGGCTGAAAGAAGAGATAATGTCTGAAACTTCCCAAATTTGGGAAAATACACAAACCTATAGATCCAAGCAGCTGAGTGAACCCAAACAGTATAATCCCAAAGAAATCCACTTCAGGATACATCAAAAGTCAACTTTTAAAAGAAAAAAATAAAAAGATAAATAAATTGGAAGCAGCCAGAGAGAAGTTATTTATTCCCTTTAATAGGAATACCAATTCAAATAACCAGTGAGTTCCCATCTGAAACCATGGAGGCCAGAAGAAAGTGCTGAAAGAAGATAATTACCAATAGTGAATTCTACAGCTCACAAAACATGAAAGGGAAACGGACAGTCTCAGATAAAAGAACGTTAATACTGACTCGACACATTTATTTTGACATTGTGTGTAATCAATGATTTGGAACTGAAATAAAATAAATACTGCAGTTTTTAAATTTTATTTATTTATTTTTGGCTCTGTTGGGTCTTCATTGTTGCGTGTGGGCTTTCTCTAGTTGCAGCAAGCGGGGGCTACTCTTCATTGTGGTGCGCGGGCTTTTCATTGCAGTGGCTTTTCTTGTTGTGGAGCATGGGCTCTAGGCGGGCAGGCTTCAGTAGTTGTGGCACATGGGCTTAGCTGCTCTGCAGCATGTGGGATCTTCCCGGACCAGGGCTTGGACCGGTTCCCCTGCATTGCAGGCAGATTCTTAACCACTGCACCACCAGGGAAGTCCTGCAGTTTTTAATGTTTTAAAATATGTTACTTCCTTTTCCTCTCTTTTCTTATCATTTTAAATAAAAGGGGAAAATTAAAACATTTTTCTTTGAGTATCATATGATTTAATTTGCCAAATTTGCATTTATGTATATTTTTTCATTATTTGTGTAACTGATTCATAGAGCCATATACATGAAATTATCTCAAAGCAAATCAAAGAAAAAATTTTATAAGGAATACAAACTTATATTCAAGTTTATAATGTTTTTGGGAGAAACAGTAAACTTAAGTAGATTATAAATATATGCTTTACATTTGTAGACATCTATAAATTCAAGAGAATTTAGAGACATTTTTTCAGTCGCTGAAGAATCCTCGCAACAGTCTGAAGTAGAAGTCCCAATATCACCAGAGAAAGCAGGGTTGTCTAAAATGAAGAATTTGAGCTTTACCTTAGTGAGATCACCATGGCCTAAATCGTAGCTCTGTTTCTTAGCCTGAATAATTTTACACAATGAATTTAATTTCTGTTTTATAATTTCTTTAATTGAAAATGAGAAAGAAATATTTATTTTCTTTGTTGATAAGAATATTTCATGCAGTAATTCATACAAATTGTGCTGAACACAGGGCCTGGCATATTTCAGATATCTAAAATGGATTGATAAAAAATAAACAAATGAGGAGACCTAGTAACGGAAAGGTTACCTGACTTGCTCAATCATCAAGATAGAAAATGACATAAGTGGTACTAATATAAAATTACCATGGTTTTTTTTAGCTCTTTTCAAATCTAAGAAAAGTGGAAATTATCATTTATTTTCAAAGAAATAGTAATTCTATGAAACCCCTTTGAAAGCAAGTATTGAGCAAATAAGCCTGTACTAGCCATCTTTGAATCACAAAAATTTGCAGGGTTCCTCAGAGGGAGAGGTGCTGCTTAATAATATTGGATAAATTCACGAATGAATAAATGAATATGTTGCTTTTTTATATCAATATATGCAGTTCTTCTTCATTGAGAATCTTATAGAAAAAAACAAACTTTTCTCTTTATTATAAAGTACTTGAAATTAAGTATAGTAAAATGTAGTACTCAAATTCACACTGAATAAAATTAAATAAAATTCTACAACATAGTCAATTTTTACATAGTGTTAGTCAATCATTAATGCAGATAAATGTACTGCCTTTTATGATCTTTTAAATAACCGACTGTTTTTTTTTACAATATAATTTCTTCTTCCAAGAAGTTTCAGAGTTCACTGTAACTATGTATAATTTTCCCCTTCAAACTGTACTCATAAAGTGCAGCATTTAAATTGGTAGTACATGCATCATTTTTCTTGCTCACTTTAGTATTAAATCTCTCTACATGGTTCCTTACGAAATATTGCCAACTCGGCTTCAAGGTTATAGGGTAGATGCTGGGAGATTAGAATTATGCACGACTGGTTGAAAAATAGGCAAATGTGAAGATTTCCAGCTGGTGGTGTAATAGGGCTCTTCTGAAACAGACAAAAAGACTCTGCCATGGCTAATGGATAAAAATCATAAAACATTTACACCCAGGATGGTATAAGAAGTTAATCCTAGAAGGCTGAAGAGATTTGTAATACAAGAGAGATGCATCATACAGCATGTTAGTTGCACAAACTGAAAATAATTCAACACTGGGGTAGTTTTAGATAACATCTAGAAGACAAGAGAAAATCACAAAGTCTAATTCTTCCATTTGTATCCATAATACCTACATAGTGATTGAGACATAGAGGGATTTAGTAAAAGTTCAGGAATTAGTCATGAATTAACATTTCCTATTATCTTACATTTTCTCCCTAAGTCATTTTTCTCTTTAGTTTAGACTGAGTATTCAGTTCCTTGGCACAGACTCAGCAAATTGTGTAGGGAGTATAGAATCTTTTTTCTTTTGTAAAATAAATAAGATATAATATTAATGCAAAATACATGACAATATAATCATTAATAAGTGGCCTCCTTTTCTTAGTGCCATGAATGAGCAGAATAGGCCCAATCCAACCCAATCTAGTCTTATGATGTATTCTTTCTTTGCCATTCTGTAATCATTTTGTGCCAGGTTTCTAATTATAAGGCCTTAGAAAATGGTCACTTACAAAAATATTTTATAAAACGTAATACATAGCATTCTAGTAAAGTTTGGAAGACAATTATTCTTGGCAAAGGGATATAGGCATTTTTCATCAGATATTTTCATATTTGTGTCCAATTTTATTGTATTGTAGGATTTTTTCTTTTTTGCCACATCCTAACAAGTAAAAAAGTGAACAAACTGAAAAATCAATAAATATTTTGGGATCCATAAGAAAGACATAGACACAGGGCAAAGTCCTGCTCTCAAGATTGGAGAGACAGGCAAATAAAGGGAATCAAGTTTCACCAGAGCAGACTCATAAGCAGAAACCCCCACAAGGACAGTGCCTAGCTAGGAAAACATGAAATGTAATTCAAGAATTGCTGGAGGCTCAGGGAAGACAAGTATGAAAATTATAAACTCCAGGGGGACCCAGTTATTAGGGAACCCCACCATACTGTGAGACTTACCTCCAGGAGCTTTACCAGGGCCCCACAGTAAATATCAGAGAAAAATCCCCTAGTCTTCCAGCCAGTGCAGGAGCAAGAAACCATTCTGTTCTTAACAAGGCCTGCCTTCCAGGAAAAGTAATTAAGCAAAGCCTAAACTTCCAGAGCCTGAGTGACCTGGGGAAGGGAATCACCAAATTCCATCTCATGCTAGCCATCCTATCCAATCTATAAGGGAGAGAAAAAGTGAGAAACACTTATAAAGTTCATATTCCGAGGGCATAGTCTCACTAAAAGACTGAGATTTAATCACAGAACTAACTATAGAAAGTTTCCTTTCCCCTAAGACTTCAATGCCACATAACTAAAAGCTTCTTTACAGCAATTCCTTTAACCTGGTACTTCATTTCCATCTACCAAGAAAAATTACAAGGCATAACAGAAGGCAAAAATGCAATATGAATAGATGGAACAAGCACCAGAACCAGACATGTCAGTGGTGTTGGATGATTAGACCAGGAATTTAACACAATTATAATTGATATGCTAAGGACTCTAATGGATAAAACAGAGAGCATGCAAGAAAAGATAAACAATGTAAGTAGAGAGATGAACATTTTAAGAAAGAACAAAAAATAAATGCTAGGGATTTTAAAAAAATAAAAACCTCTAAAAGAAATGAAGAATGCCCTTGAAGCATTCATTAGTAGATTTCTGCACTAGATCACACATAAATAGAATCCTCATAAACCAAAGAGCAAAGAGAACAAAGACTGAAAAAAAAAATAAACATAGTATTTAAAGACCTTGGGACAACTACAAAAGTTGTACTGTACCTGTAATGGGAACACCAGAAGGACAAGAAAGAGAGAAAAGAACAGAAGTACTATTTAAATCAATAATGACTGAGAATTTCTCCCAAATTAATGTCACATACCAAACCAAAGGTCCAAGAAGTTCAGAGAACACAAAGTAGGAAAATGCCCACAAACTACAACAAGGTATATCATCTTCAAACTACAGAAAAACAAATATAAACAATCCTGAAAGATGCCAGATGGGGGTAGAAAAAGCACCTTACCTATAGACAAGCAAATATAAGAATTACATCTGACTTCTCCTCAGAAAGCATGCAAGAAAGAAAAGAGGTGAATAAAATATTCAAATTATTGAGAGAAATAACCCGCCAACCTAGAATTCTGTGCCCTGTGAAATGATCCTTTAAAACAAAGTCTATAACAAAAGACAAAGAAGGGCATTATATAATGATAAAGAGATCAATACAAGAAGAGGATATTACACTTGTTAACATAAAAGTACCCAATACAGGAGTACCTAAATATATAAAGCAAATACTAACAGACATAAGGGGATAAATTGAAAATAATAGAACAATAGTAGGGGACTTTAACAGCACAATGATATCAATCAACAGATCATCTTGAAAGATAATCATTAAGCAACAGTGGTCTTAAATGACACAACAGACCAGTTGGACTTAAGTGATATGTACAGGACATTATATCCCAAAAAAAGTAGAGCACACATTCATTTCAAGTGTACATTCATTTCAATGTTCTACAGGCTTGATCACATACTAGGTCACAAAACAAGTCTCAACAAATTTAAGAGGATGGAAATTATAACAAGCATTTTTTTCTGACCAAAACAGTATGAAACTAGAAATCTATTACAAAAAGAAAAAATGAGAAAAACACAAACATGTGGTGACTAAACAACATGCTACTAAACCAATGGGCCAACCATGAAACCAAAGAGGAAATCAGAAAATACCTAGAGACAAGTGAAAATGGAAATGCAACAACTCCAAAATCTCTGGGATGTAGCAAAAGTGGTTTTAAGAGGGAAGTTCATAGCAACACAGGCCTCCTCAAGAAACAAGAAAAATATCAAGCAAACTAACCTACCAGCTAAAAGAATTAGAAAAAGAAGAACAAACACAGCCTAAAGTCAGAGCAAGGAATGAAATAATAAAGATTAGAGAGGGAATAAATAAAATAGAAATGAAAACTATAAACATCTGATGAACCAAAACAAAGAACTAAATAAATGAAGAAATATTCCATGTTCATAGTAAGACAATATTTTCAAGATGTCATTTATTCCCAACTTGATCTGTAGATTCAATGCAATCTCAATCAAAATTCCAGCAAGTTTTTTTAAGTGAATATGATAAACCGATTCTAAAGCTTATATAGAGAGGTAAAAGATCCAGAATAGGCAACAAAATATTGAAGGAGAAAAAGAAATTTGGTGGACTGACACTACCTGAATTCAAGATTTACTATAAAGTGACAGTAATTAAGATGGTGTGGCATTTGTGAAAGATCAATGGAACAAATTATAGAGCCCAGAAATAGACTCCTACAAATAGAGTCAACTTATTTTGACAACAGAGCAAACAGAGATGGTCTCTTCAACAAATAGTGGTAGACTAAATGGAAAACTTCCAAAAAATGAACTTAGATGCAGACCTTACACTGTTCATAAAAATTGACTCTAAATGGATTACAGACCTAAATGTAAAATACACAACTATAAAACTCCTGGAAGATAATTAGGTGATAACTCATATGAGAAAATCTAAATTGCCTGGGGTATAGTGTTGTCTTTTTCTATATAATATCAAAGGTATAATCCATGAAATAAATCATTTGTAAGCTGGACTTCATTAAAAAAGTATTTTCAGGAATTCCCTGGTGGGTGAGTGGTTAGGACTTGGCACTTTCACTGCTTTGGGACCGGGTTCAAGCTTTGGTTGGGGAATTAAGATCCTGTTAGCCACGCAGCTTGGCCAAAGGAAAAAAAAAGTATATATACATATATATATATATACTTCTGCTCTGTGAAAGACACTGTCAAGAGGATGAGAAGACAAGACTCAGAATGGGAGAAAATATTTGCAAAAGACACATCTGATAAAGGACATCTTTACGTACCCTAAATATGCAAAGAACTTTTAAAATTCAACAATAAGAAAACAAACAACTCATAAAATGGGCCAAAGACTTGAATAGATACCTAACCAAAGAAGATATATATATGGCAATTAAGCACATGAAAATATGCTTCACATCATGTGTCATCAGGGAAATACAAATTAAAACAATGAGCCTACACAGCCATTAGAATGGCCAAACTCCAGAACACTGACAACCCACAGTGCTAAAAAATACGTGGAGCAACAGGAATTCTCATTCATGGTTTGTGGGAATGCAAAATGGCACAGCCAGTATGGAAGATATTCTGTCAGTTTCTTAGAAAACTGCAGTTACTCTTACCATATTATATAGCAATCATGCTCCTTGGTATTTACACAAAGGAGTTGAAAACTTTTGTCCACGCAGAAATCTGCATACACACAGATATTTATGGCAGCTTTTTTCATAATTACTGAAACTTGGTAGCAGCTAAGATGTCCTTAGGTAGGTAAATGGATAAATAATTATTTATCCATTATTCAGCACTAAAAAGAAACGAGCTATTGAGCCATAAAAATAAAAGATATGGAAGAACCTTAAGTGCATAATGCTAAGTGAAAGAGCCAATTGGAAAAGTCTACAAACTATATAATTTTATCTTCAAGACATTCTGGAAAAGGCAAAATTTGGAGACAATAAAAAGAGTAACAAGATCAGTGGTTGTTATGGGATGAGGGGAAAGAGATGAATAGGCAGAGCACAGAAGATTTTTAGGGTAGTGAAAATACTCTACATCATATTATAAGGATGGATATATATCATTATACATTTGTCCAAACCCATAGAATACAGAACACCAAGAGTGAGCTCTAATGTAAACTATAGACTTTGGGCAATTTTGATGTATCAATGTAGATTGATCCTTTGTTTAAAAAGAAAGGGGGGGGCTTCTCTGGTGGCACAGTGGTTGAGAGTCCGTCGGCAGGGGACACAGGTTCGGGCCCCGGTCCGGGAAGATCCCACATGCCGCGGAGCGGCTGGGCCTGTGAGCCATGGCCGCTGTGTCTGTGGGTCCAGAGCCTGTGCTCCACAACGGGAGAGGCCACAACAGTGAGAGGCCCGCGTACCGCAAAAAAAAAAGTACCATTCTTTATGTTTATAACAGGGGAGGCTATGTATGTGCAGGGGTAGAGAACATATGTGAAATTTCTGTACCTTTCTCTCAGTTTTGTTGTAAACCTAACACTCTTCTTTAAAATGTCTTAAAAATATATAAGATTAAAAATAAAACTAAGCTCTTTATGACAGGAATTTTATAACATTTTATATGAATATGCACTATGAATATCCTAGAATGGGAGAGTGTATAGGATTTTTCAAAATATTTTGACTGCTTGGTTCTTTTTTTCACTCAGTAATTCCTGGGACTAGTGTTTGTTAAAATTCAGTTTGAATAATATTCTTCTAATCTACCCTAAGAAGTATATAAGTTATTATCTGGAAGAGACATTTCTACCCTATAATTACAGTGTACTGTGTAAAATCTCAAAGACTTTCATTTAAAACTACCAGCTTATAGAATCTCTGCACATACAAAAGATAGCTCTAGAGGTTAGTGAAACCACTTCTGATATTGAGACAACAATCTATATGGAGCATGTAAACAGAAAAAGTTAGCACTATAGAAGGGAGTTTAACCAGGTATAGCACCCTTGTGCTTTAATATTTCAGTAACTTCAAAGGCCACAGTAGATAAAAGGAGATAATATCTGTCTCCTAATGAGAAATATTTATTGATAAAAACCTCAGGATTCAAACAAAATGGAAGCACTGTCTAATGTTTAAGACAGGCATGGCTGGCTTATTAAAACACTAAGGTGAACTTTCATGAGACACTGCCATTGATGGAAGTATGTCCTATAGACCTGAAGATTTACAGTTAAAAACAAACAAAAAGCACCTCTCATAACTATTTGGGATAGTTTTAGAGCTAATAGAGAATACCCATCCTGCTTCAAACACATAGAAATTTTAAAGTAAAATACAAGAACAATGAAAAATTCAAGTAAATATAAAAGAAAGAAAAATCCCTCTGTGACAGAAAAAAAAGTGTAGATTGCAATCAAGAAACAAATCCACAAGCTGATACCATGAATGTGTGGGAAACACTGAGGATAAAAGAACTGATGGAGTTTGAGACCAGTATTTTATCATCATAGGCCAAATAGGAGAGTTGAAACTAAAAGCTCTGACCAGCTGAGGTCTTCAAAGGGTTTCCTCACTAGGAAATACAGAAAAGAAAATTCTGCTATTTACACTGAGAAGCAACATGGATAGTTATTTCTGCCTGGTGTTTTGAGAAGGAAAAAATATTTTGTATGTATAGATTAAATTTCATATCACTTGTGTTATGCAGGAATCTTCCATTAACATTCTTGGACACATGGAACTTCAGGGACATATAGAAAAACATACAAAAATTAAAAACAAAGAAAAAGAACCCCAAAACAGTCTTTAGCAAAACTTTGATATCCCAGAAGAATCAAAATCCTTCCACCACTTTAACCACTGCTACACACACACACACACACACACACACACACACACTATCCCTACTGCTCTCACAATAAAAATTACTAACTACATGAGGAAATAACCATACAACTAATAAATGGGAAGATTATCACACTAAAATGTGAGTTAATAGAACAATTTGAAAAAGATTATAAAATGTTTAAAATAATTAAACAAATAGAAATTAAATAGAAAAAAATGACAAAAAATACTGTACTGGATTTCAAAATTGGCCATAATTAATTTCTTCCCAGTATGATTATCATTATAACATGACTGTGAATCTCTATTCATTAAGGGTTATAGCTTATCTCCCTACTTCTATGGATTGTATTAGACTATTGGCTTACTTAATCCTATAGAATGTGGCAGAAGTAATGTGCCAGCTCTGAGTCAGGACCTCAAGAAGTTTCACACATGGAAGGGCCTGGAATAGCTTGGTGGTTAAGGAGAAACCATATGAAGCAGAGACAACTCATCCAACGTGAGGATCCCAGGACTAGCCAGGCTGCTAAACTATCATCTGATTTTATGTGCCCAGCAGAGAGCAATAAAAACACTTGAGTCCAGCCCAAACCTTCAGCTCACAGAATTGTAAGGTGTATACATGGTTATTGTTTTAAGCCACTAAATTTGGGGCAGTTACTTTTACAGCAGAAACTTACTGACATATGGGCAAAGTTGAAATATGAAAGGTTGAATAGTCTTTTAAAGATTAAAAATCTAAACTAGGGAATCTTATCTGCATTGTGGATCAGAGGATAAAGATGTTTTTGGCTTTAGAGGCTTGGGACTAGACTATCCGATGAATAACCTGTAACCGTAAGCTAACACTCTTGTTTCTTAAAAACAATCAGGGGGAGACCTTCAAGATGGTGGAGGAGTAAGACGTGGAGATCACCTTCCTCCCCAGAAATACATCAAAAATACATCTACATGTGGAACAACTCCTACATAAGACTGGCAGAAGACCTCAGACTTCCCAAAAGGCAAGAAACTCCCCACGTACATGGGTAGGGCAAAAGAAAAAACAGAGACACAAGAATAGGGATGGGACCTGCACCTCTGGGAGGGAGCTGTGAAGGAGGAAAGGTTTCCACACACTAGGAATCCTCTTCACTGGCGGAGACTGCGGGTGGTGGTGGGGGAAAGCTTCAGAGCCACAGAGGAGAGAGCAGCGATAGAGGTGCAGAGGACAAAGCAGAGACATTTCCGCACAGTGGATTGCTGCTGACCAGCACTCACCAGCCTGAGAGGCTTGTCTGTTGACCCACCAGGGCAGGTGGTGGCTGGGAGCTGAGGCTGCAGCTTCAGAGATCACATCCCAGGAAGAAGACTGGGGTTGGCTGCATGAACACAGCCTGAAGGGGCATAGTGTGCCACAACTAGCCAGGAGGGAATCCAGGAAAAAGTCTGGAACTGTCTAAGAGGCAAGACACAATTGTTTTGGGGTGTGCGAGGAGAGGGGATTCAGAGCACCACATAAACGAGCTCGAGAGATGGGTTCGAGGTGCGGCTATCAACATTGACACCAGAGATGGGCGTAAGACGCTAAGGCTGCTGCTGCAGCCACCAAGAAGCCCGTCTGCAAGCACAGATCACTATCGACACCTCCCCTCCCAGGAGCCTGTGCAGCCCGCCACTGCCAGGGTCCCGTGTTCCAGGGACAACTTCCCCAGGAGAACACACAGAGTGCCTCAGGCTGTTGCAATGTCACGCTGGCCTCTGCCACTGCAGGTTCTCCCCGCATTCTGTACCACTCCCTCTCCCCGGCCTAGTGAGCCAGAGCTCCCGAATCAGCTGCTACTTTAACCCCGTCCTGTCTGAGTGGGGAACAGACACCCTCAGGCGACCTACATGCAGAGGCGGGGCCAAATCCAAAGCTGAACCTCAGGAGCTGTGTGAACAAAGAAGAGAAAGGGAAATTTCTCCCAGCAGCCTCAGAAGCAGCGGATTAAATCTCCACAATCAACTTGATGTACCCAGCATTTCTGGAATACCTGAATAGACAATGAATCATCCCAAAATTGCGGTGGTGGACTTTGGGGACAATTGTAGACTTGCAGTTTGCTTTCTGCATCTAATTTGTTTCTGGTCTTATGTTTATCTTAGTTCAGTATTTAGAGTTTATTATCACTGGTAGATTTGTTCATTGATTTGTTTGCCCTCCTTTTCTTTAATATATAGATTATTTTTTCCTTTTTCTCTTTTTGTGAGTGTGTATGTGTATGCTTCTTAGTGTGATTTTGTCTATATAGCTCTGTTTTTACCATTTGTCCTAGGGTTCTGTCTGTCTGTTTTGTTAAAATAGCTAAGATCAATAAAACTAAAGCTGGTTCTTTGAGAAGACAGACAAAATTGATCAACCATTAGCCAGACTCATAAAGAAAAAAAGAGAGAAGACTTAAATCAATAGAATTGGAAATGAAAAAGGAGAGGTAACAACTGACACTGCAGATATACAAAGGATCATGAGAGATTACTCAAGGAACTATATGCCAATAAAATGGACAACCTGGAAGAAATGGACAAATTCTTAGAAAAGCACAACCTTCTTAGCCTGAACCAGAAAGAAATAGAAAATATTAACAGACCAATCACAAGCACTGAAATTGAGACTGTGATTAAAAATCTTCCAACAATCAAAAGCCTAGGACCAGACAGCTTCACAGGCAAATTCTATCAAACATTTAGAGAAGAACTAACACCTATCCTTCTCAAACTTTTCAAAAATATAGCAGAGGGAGGAACACTCCCAAACTCATTCTATGAGGCCACCATCACCCTGATACCAAAACCAGACAAAGATGTCACGAAATAGAAAACTACAGGCCAATATCACTGATGAACATAGATGCAAAAATCCTCAAAAAATACTAGCAAACAGAATCTGGCAGCACATTAAAAGGATCATGCACGATGATCAAGTGGGGTTTATCTGAGGAATGCAAGGATTATTCAGTATATGCAAATCAGCCAATGTGATAAAACATATTAACAAACTGAAGGAGAAAAACCATATGATCATCTCAATAGATGCAGAAAAAGCTTTCTACAAAATTCAACACCCATTTATGATACAAACCCTCCAGAAAGTATGCATAGAGGGAAATTACCTCAACATAATAAAGGCCATAATGACAAACCCACAACCAATACTGTTCTCAATGGTGAAAAACTGAAAACACTTCCTCTAAGATCAGGAACAAGACAAGGTTGTCTACTCTCACCACTATTAGTCAACGTAGTTTTGGAAGTTTTAGCCACAGCAATCAGAGAAGAAAAAGAAATAAAAGGAATCCAAATAAGAAAAGAAGTAAAGCTGTCACTGTTTGCAGATGACATGATACTATATAGAGAGAATCCTAAGGATGCTACCAGTAAATGACTAGAGTTAATCAATGAATTTTGTAGAGTAGCAGGAAACAAAATTAATGCACAGAAATATCTTACATTCCTATACACTAATGATGAAAAATCTGAAAAATGAGTTAAGGAAATACTCCCATTTACCACTGCAACAAAAAGAATAAAATAACTAGGAATAAACCTACCTAAGGAGATAAAAGTCCTGTGTGCAGAAAACTATAAGACACTGATGAAGGAAATTAAAGATGAGACAAATAGATGGAGAGATATACTATGTTCTTAGATTGGAAGAATCAACATTGTGAAAATGACTATACTACCCAAAACAATCTACAGATTCAGTGCAATCTCTATCAAACTACCAATGGCATTTTTCACAGAACTAGAATAAAAAAAATATTCACAATTTTTATGGAAACACAAAAGACCCTGAATAGCCAAGGCAATATTGAAAAAGAAAAACAGAGCTGGAAGAATCAGGCTCCCAGACTTCAGATCATGCTACAAAGCTACAGTAATCAAGACAGTATGATATTGGCAAAAAAACACAGAAATATAGATCAATGGAACAGGATAGAAAGCCCAGAGATAAACCCATGCACATATGGATACCTTATTTTTGATAAAGGTGGCAACAACATACAATGGAGAAAAGACAGCCTCTTCAATAAGTGGTGCTAGGAAAACTGGACAGCTACATGGAAAAGAATGAAATTAGAACACTCCCTAACACCACACACAAAAATAAACTCAAAATGAATTAAAGACCTAAATGTAAGGCCTGACACTATAAAACTCTTAGAGGAAAACATAACCATAACACTCTATGACATAAATCATAGCAAGATCCTTTTTAACCCACCTCTAGAGAAAAGGAAATGAAACCAAAAATAAACAAATGGGACCTAATGAAACTTAAAAGCTTTTGCACAGCAAAGGAAACCATAAAGAAGACGAAAAGACAGCCCGCAGAATGGGAGAAAATATTTGCCAATGAACCAACTGACAAAGGATTAATCTTCAAAATTTACAAGCAGCTCAATATCAAAAAAACATACAACCCAATCCAAGAAAGAGCAGAAGACCTAAATAGACATTTCTCCAAAGAAGATATACAAATTGCCAACAAACACATGAAAGGATGCTCAACATCATTAATCATTAGAGAAATGCAAATCAAAACTAAAATGGGATATCACCTCACACCAGTCAGAATGGCCATCATCCCAAAATCTACAAACAATAAATGCTGGAGAGTGTGTGGAGAAAAGGGAACCCTCTGGCACTGTTGGTGGGAATGTATGTTGATACAGCCACTGTGGAGAACAGTATGGTGGTTCCTTAAAAAATGAAAAATCGAACTATCATACGACCCAGGAATCCCACCACTGGGCATATACCCTGAGAAATCCATAATTCAAAAAGAGTCATGTACCACAATGTTCATTGCAGCTCTATTTACAATAGCCAGGACATGGATGCAACCTAAGTGTCCAGTAATAGATGAATGGATAAAGAAGATGTGGCACATATACACAATGGAATATTACTCAGCCATAAAAAGAAATGAAATTGAGTTACTTATAGTGAGGTGGATGGACATAGAGACTGTCATACAGAATGAAGTAAGTCAGAAAGAGAAAAACAAATACTGTATGCTAACACATATATATGGAATCTACAAAAAATAAGGTTCTGAATAACCTAGAGGCAGGACCGGTATAAAGAGACAGACATAGAGAATGGACTTGAGGACATGGGGAGGTGGAAGGATAAGCTGAGACGAAGTGAGAGAGTGGCATGGACATATATACTCTACCAAATGTAAAATAGATAGCTAGCGGGAAGCAGCTGCATACAGCTCGGTGCTTTGTGATCACCTAGAAGGGTAGCATAGGGAGGATGGGAGGGAGACGCAAGAGGGAGGAGATATGGGTATATATGTATAGCTGATTCACTTTGTTATGAAGCAGAAACTAACACACCATTGTAACGCAATTATACTCCAATAAAGATCTAAAAAAATAATAAATAAAACAAAAATTGAAAATTTGAAAAAAAATTAAAAAATAAACAAAAAATAAAAGAATCAGGATCCAGCATTTTGTACCAGAGAGGGACTTTCTCAAAACTGAAAAGAAATTCACTGGGTATATCTTACTAACAAATTGAACTAGTGTATGGATAAAGCAAATAAGGATAAAGGATCAGCTCTCTAGAGAGGCGGCCAAGAAACACAGAGGATTTCAAGGTGAATATATGTTGCTGCTGCTGCTCAGGCATCATATATTCAGATTAGCGCTCTTTAAAAAGTGGTTATCAGTGTCCCTGAGTGCCATGGACAAGAAAAGTGCTAAAGTATAGCAGTTAGGGGACGTCCCTGGTGGTCCAGTGGTAAGACCTCACCTTCCAATGAAGGGGATGTGGGTTCAATCCCTGTTCAGGGAGCTAAGATCCCACAGGCCTCACGGCCAAAAAACAAAACATAAAACAGAAGCAATATTTTAGCAAATTCAATAAAGACTTAAAAAAATAATAATAAAGTATAGCAGTTAAAATTCTGACTCTTTGTTCTCCTTCTAAGAAAAATATTTGGAAGAAAAGCGCTTGGATAATGGTGAAGATCTTTGCAGAAAAAAACTTTTTTAAAAAATTTAATTGGGTCATGGATTTAGTAAGAGATGCTAAATTGAGCCAAAGCTCTCTGACACACAATGAAATTATAACATATCAAGAATATTGTTGGTTATATATAGGAGAAAACCAATCAAATGATATCAGATTTTTTCATCTAAAACTATGGAGTCCAGGAATAAGTGGCGTACTGCTTAAAAGTTCTGAGAGATAATAAATGTCAATCCTGCATTCTATATCCTGTGAAACTGTGCTTCAAGAATTCAGGGGAAACAAAGATATTCCCAGGCAAATGAAAAAGAAGAGTATCTGTCACCAGAAGAACTTTCCTTAAGAATGGTCAAAGGAAGTGCTCCAATCAGCAAAGAGAAAATAGCAGCAGAAGACTGGGACTACAAAAAGAAAAGAAGGAACAATGAATGGACAAAAATTAAGGAAAATATAATAGACTATCTCCAGTTCTAAGATTTTAAAATCATATTTGACGATTGGAACAAAAATTATAACACCATCTGATATACTGAAGACAATTGGACTTAAAATGTAGAGGGGATAAAGGGACCTAAATGGAAGTAAAATTTCTATACCTCACCTGAAGTGGTAAAACAGGTATACCAATAGACTGTGATAGCTTGTGTAAATATGTGTGTTATAAGACTATTGTGACACCTATACAAAATGATACAATTATAAACACTGTAAATAAATCAAGATAGATTCCTAAAAAATCTTCAAAATATTCAAAAATCATCCTTCTCTAGAGGAAATTGAAGAAGGAAAAAAGAATGAGAAACAGAAAAACAAAATAAATAATATGATGGCAGATGGATGCCATACATTAAAAATATTTATAAACAAATATAAATGGTCTAAATATTCCATTTAAAATACCGAGATTTACAGAGTGGAAAAAAGACTCAGATACATGTTGTCTAAAAGAAATACACTTCATATACAATAACTTAAATATGCTGAAAAGCACATAAATTGCAAATAAAGAAATATAGCTGTTTTTATTTGCAGATGATATGATGATGGACATGTAGAAAAAATCTGCAAAATAAAGCCTTAGAAATAATAAGTTATGAAATTTTGCAGGATACATAATCAACTTAAATAAGTTACACTTAAATAAGTTGCATTTCTATATATAAACAGTGAACATGTAGAAATCAAAATTAGACACAATGCCATTTACAATAACTTCAACAAAAATTAAAAGAAATTTAAGAAAAACTAAATAAATGAAGAGACATATCATGTTCATGGATTAGAAGGTTCAACATAGCAAAGATGTCAGTTATCCAATTATTAGTTACAGGATAATAGAATTTTAATGAAAATTTCCACAAGAAATTTTTTGACAGAATGTGAAATTTTATTATTCGTCTTTATTATTTTGTCCTGAATGTACACATGAGGTTTCTGAATCAGAGCAGATTTCTTTTTATTTACCTTATAGCTAATAACAAGTGTGTTGTGCCCTTGTGTCTCAGTTCTTACACTTACACCAACATAGTGAGAGTCAGGTCAAATATCCTACAAATACAAAGTCTGTCTTGTAGACAAGGGATCTAGAAAATGAATTTTCTGTTCTTACATACAGAAAAAATAAGTAGTTGACTCTCTGTACTCATTATAGTCTTTCTGAAAATTTCTATTCTAATACGTTGGAGTTTAAATACTCCTCTCCAGGGAAAATATAAGAACATTGCCTAAAGCTTTACAATCCAAAGATGACTTATTTTTTCTTCAAGTGTGAAAATGTACCTCTATAGTTAGGTAAACCTCTGTAGAGTTTTCAATATGTATACAGTTGTAAATATACTTCTTTGGCTTGCTCTTTTAACATAGATTCAAAGGTTCAGTAAAATTTTTTCAGAAAGCCTTAACTATGCAGAAAGATAAAAATATTTTCTCTATAATTCACATTGTTTCACAGCAATAGATAACAAATGTGCCAGGCTCAGATGGCTTCATAGTTGACGTCTTACAAATATGCAAGGAATAATTAATTCATATGATATGTAAGTTTTGCTAACAAAATGGAAGAAAAAAATTTTTTTAAACCCAGCTTGTCTAATAAGATTCATGTAACTATTGAGAAAACTAGATTATTACAAAACAATGAGAGCAAGATTGAGAGAGAAAATTAAGGGTCAATTTCAATTATCAACTAAGTTACAAAAACTTGAGAATAAAATATTAGCTAACCTATTTTAACACTATTTTAAAATAATAATCTATCATTGTAAAGTAATATTTATAACATAAATTTCAAGAGTTCAATAGTAATAAATCAATGTAATCAACCACATTCACAGATTAAAGTAGCAACATCATATGATCATCTCAATGAATGCCATTATTTTATACCTTTCAATTGCTATTAGTCACTTAAAAATCTCTTAGGAAATGAAAGTTAGAAGGGAGCTTACATTGTTAAAAAAGTATTTATATTAGAAAGTTTAGATGTAATTTCCCTATGATCAGCAAAATTGATGCCAACAAACTTTCTTGAAGAGCCAGATGGTAAATAGTTTACTCTTTGGGGGGGTCAAGAGTCAAGATTGAGGATACAATGTAAGAATGTATGTATCCAGTTCCCATAACCATTAAAATGCAAGAAGTATTGTTAGCAACATGTCCTGGAAGGAAAAAATAAATAAAAACAACCAGCCATGTATGTACCATGGTCATACTTTGCCAACACCTACTCAAAAAAAAAAAAAAAAAAGGAAATAAAAGTTAAGGAAACAAGTAGCATATAGCTCAATAATTTTGCTACTCTGACACATTGTACATAAAATCTTAATTTCTATATTTTTTCTCAATCCCATACAGACTGCACATTGTTCATCTTATAGTACTTATTTTAAATAACTCTATCATATTCTAACTTATAGCAATAATCTTTCATTATAATTCCTTATTGAGCATTGTAGATAACCTTACCTGATTAAAATAAGACTGAAAAATACCACATTTTCATAGCTTGGCAACAAACCATCTATAATTGAGAATTAGTTCTGTAGAAGATCAAACTTCAGTTTATTATGCTGATTTTTACCTGCCACAATTCTAGAAACAGTATTTCTGATTTTTGTCACACATGATATTCAGTGATTTTCATTTTTTTACACAGTGATTATAATCTTTGGGGACTTTGAAAATAGTAAAGCACTACCTAAAAATATAGTAAAATGTTAAATCCCTGGGCAAATAGATAACACAGTTGTATTTGTGTCCAAAAATAAAGCCTCAAATGAACCACTTAAAGTGCCTAATTTTCCTTTGCACTGAGTGAAGCAAATAGCCTCAATTGAGCTCATTTGATGAAAGAGTCCTTAAGAAATTTCATTTACATTTTTCTCCACTCAGGCCAACCACCCAGTGATTTTTTTGTTTCTTTCTATGGTTTACATCTTCAAGAATACATTAGAATATCAGAATATAATTACTCTCTGGAGAGTAAACAGCTGTCCTTTAATTTGAGAAATTTGACAATTAAAAAATTCCATATAATCTGGTAGAAAAAAGATTCTGATGCAAGGGAACTGAATTATCCTTCTAATTGATGGGAATGGAGAGAGTGTTGCGTTTCCATTCTTGTCTAGGATGACAACTCGCTGATTTTCTGTTAACATTCCACTGGCAGCCTTTCTCCTAATTCTATCAAGTGGCAGACATGACAACAGCAAACAATTACAGGGATATAATTTCTATCACAAAAAGTTTTTTTTTTTGGTTTATTAAAAATTAGCTTATCTAAATATGCAATCAGTTCCAATTTTTACTTAAAGATGCATTCATTTAAACCTGTCTTATACCTGTACATGTATATGTGAGTCTGCCAGAGTTGGGTGTTTTGCTCTTATAGGACAACTTCATTAAAAATGACAACATCAACATTTTAGCTGACTGGAGAAAATTTTACCTTAGTATACAGATCAGTCATTTGACTTGTGAAATTGGTTTCAAAAGGCCTGCAGCAAAACAGCTTTGACAAGATGTTACATTTTGAAATGTGGGTGACAAGATGGATCTCAGTGAATAGTGCAAAGAAAAGTGACGTAAATTAATTTCAAAATAACAACTTGATTCTGCTGATAGAGGGAAAAGAATATTGATTGTAACAGAACTGTCAAGGATAGTCCCCAGGCTTTCCAAATACAGAAATAACCAGTGGAAGAGAATTCTGGATTCTAGTTTTCATAGAATAGTTGAAGTAATGAGAAGGAAAGCTTCAGAAAAATACAGGCAGAAATGTTCATTCAGATTAAGACCAGAGAGTTTAAATTCTCTTATGAGCCTCACAATCTCCTGAGAGGTAAAAAACCAAGTTGGAGCTCCCTGAGATTGTCAGCATGGCTTCCGTTAGATGTGGTTCAGGAATGTTCAACTTTGTAACTTTCCATTAAGCCTTACAAATATGAAGTGTGTGCTATTTTGTATGTATGCTACATTTCACAATTTTTTTTTTTTTTTTTTTTTTTTTTTGCGGTACGCGGGCCTCTCACTGTTGCGGCCTCTCCCGTTGCGGAGCACAGGCTCCGGATGCGCAGGCTCAGGGGCCATGGCTCACGGACCCAGCCGCTCCGCGGCATGTGGGATCTTCCTGGACCAGGGCACGAACCCGTGTCCCCTGCGTCTGCAGGCGGACTCTCAACCACTGCGCCACCAGGGAAGCCCCATTTCACAATTTTTAAATGCATTTATTTTTAGCTTGCCCTCAGGTACCTGTCCAGAGGTAAAACTTCCTTAAAGCTCTTCTGCTTCTTATCTAACTCCAGAATGTCAAAACTAAGGAAAGTGAATGATTTCATTTCTCACTGGTTCTGTTTTTCTGTCCAAAAGAAGCAGAAAGCAAACAAGAAGTATATTAATTGACTGCTTCCCATGCACAACCAATCTTAATGTCCTACTGAGGAACTGAACTTCATTGACTAGGATTTCCTTATTGCCTTGAGATTATTTCACAGAAGAGATAAGGAATACTGAGCAAAACTTTTTGGAATGCCCTGCTCAAAAGAGTTTCTGATTATAGAATAATTTTCTGGAAATCTCTCAACAAGGATGACCTGAAATCTATATTTTCCAAACGCAGCCCATTTTATAGCATAAAAAGTCGTTTTTAAAAATAGCATCTAGAGGAGGGACCTTCAAGATGGCAGAGGAGTAAGACATGGAGATCACCTTCCTCCCCACAAATACATCAAAAATACATCTACAGGGCTTCCCTGGTGGCGCGGTGGTTGAGAGTCCGCCTGCCGATGCAGGGGACGCGGGTTCGTGCCCCGGTCTGGGAGGATCCCACATGC
>NW_006773039.1:494023-517334 GCF_000442215.2 Lipotes vexillifer | reverse complement strand
TAACCCAAAATTGTGGATCAGTAAAAGCCTTTTAAAAAAGTGAAAAGTTTGTGGGAAAAGGTAACTACAGGGCAAAAAAAAAAAAAAAAAAATACATCTACATGTGGAACAACTCCTACAGAGCACCTACTGAATCCTGGCAGAAAACCTCAGACTTCCCAAAAGGCAAGAAACTCCCCCACACACCTGCATAGGGCAAAAGAAAGAAGAAAAAACAGAGACAAAAGAATAGGGACAGGACCTACACCTCTGGGAAGGAGCTGTGAAGGAGGAAAAGTTTCCACACACTAGGAAGCCCCGTCACTGGCGGAGACAGGGGTTGGGCAAGGGGAAGCTTTGGAGCCACGTAGGAGAGTGCAGCAACAGGGGTGCAGAGGGCAAAGTGGAGAGATTCCCACACAAAGGATCGGTGCCGACCAGCACTCACCAACCTGAGAGGCTTGTCTGCTCACCTATCAGGGCCTGTGGTGACTGAAAGCTGAGGCTCGGGCTTTGGAGATCAGACCCCAGGGAGAGAGGACTGGGGTTGGCTGCATGAAGACATCCTGAAGGGGGATAGTGTGCCACAGCTAGCCGGGAGGGAATCAGGCAAAAAGTCTGGACCTGCCAAAGAGGCAAGAGACCATTGTTTTGGGGTGCACAAGGAGAGGGGTTTCCTTCCCTGTGTGCCCACAGAAGGCAGGGCACCACCTAAGCAAGCTCCAGAAATGGGCACGAGCGGTGACTATCAGCTCAGACCACAGAGATGGGCGTGAACTGCTAACGCTGCTGCTGATGACAGCAAGAATCCTGTGTGCAAGAACAGGTCACTACCCACAACCCCCTGGGATCCTATGCAGCAAGGCACTGCCAGGGTCCCGTGATCTAGGGATAAATTCCCTGGGAGAACACACAGTGCACCTCAGGCTGTTGCAATGTCACGCTGGCTTCTGCCGCCGCAGTCTCACCCAGCATTCCAATTATGACTACCGTACCCCTTGCTCTCCCAATCATGAATGAGCAAGAGGGCCCTAATCAGCTGCTGCTTTAAACCCCTCCTCTCTGGGAGGGGAACAGACTCTTGAGGATGCAGAGGCAGGGCCAAAACCAAAGCTGAACCCCAGGCTGTGTAAAAAAGAAGAGAAAGGGAAATTCCTCCATGAAGCCTCAGGAGCAGCAGATTAAATCCCCACAGTCAATATGATAAATGCTGCATCTGAAGAATACCTGAATAGACAACGAATGTTCCCAAAATTGAGGCAGTGGACTGCGGGAGCAAAAGTAGAATTGGGGTTTGCTTTCTACATCTAATTTGTTTCTGATTTTACATTTATCTTAGTTTAGTTTTTAGTGCTTATTATCATTGGTGGATTTGTTTACTGCTTTGGTTGCTCTCCTCTTTTTTTATTTTACTTTTAATTTTTTTAAATTTTAATTTCTTTTTAATATTTATATGTTTTAAATTTAAACAAATTCTTTTTTTCCTTTTTCTTTCTTTGTGAGTGTGTATGTGTATGCTTCCTTCTATGATTTTTATCTGTTTAGTTTTGCTTTTACCATTTGTCCTGGGATTCTGTCTGTTGGCTTGTTTTTTTTCTTTCTTCCTTTTCTTCTGAGCTGTGTGGCTGGCAGGGTCTTTGTGCTCGGGCCAGGTGTCCAACTTGAGCCTCCAAGGTGGGAGGGCCAAAACCAGGACACTGGACCACCAGAAACTTCCCGGCCCCATGTAATATGAATCAGTGAGAACTCTGCCAGAGATCTTCATCTCAACATTAAGACCCAGCTACACCCAACAGCCAGCAAGCTCCAGTGCTGGATAGCCCATGCTAAACAACAGGCCAAACAGGAATACAACCCCACCCATTAGCACAGAGGCTGCCAAAAGTCATACTAAGTTCATAGACACTCCAAAACACATAACTGGACATGGCTCTGCCCCCAGAAGGACAAAATACAGCCCCACCCACCTGAACAGAGTCACCAGTTCCCTCCAACTGGAAGCCTACACAAGCCACTGAATCAATGTTACCAACTGGGGACAGACACCAAAAATAACTGGAACTATGAACCTGCAGCCTGAAAAAAGGAGACCCAAAACACAGTAAGTTAAACAAAATTAGAAGACAGAGAAATATGCAGCAGATAAAAGAGCAAGGTCAAAACCCACCAGACCAAACAAATGAAGAGGAAATAGGCAGTCTACCTGAAAAAGAATTCAGAGTAATGACAGTAAAGATGATCCAAAATCTTGGAACTAGAATTGAGAAAATACAAGAAACATTTAACAATGACCTAGAAGAACTAAAGAGCAAACAAACAATGATGAAAAACACAATAAATGAAATTAAAAATATTCTAGAAGGAATCAAAAGCCCAATAACTGAGACAGAAGAATGGATAAGTGACCTGGAAGATAAAATAGTGGAAATAACTAGTGCAGAGCAGAAAAAAGAAGAAAGAATGAAAAGAATTGAGGACAGTCTCAGAGACCTCTGGGACAACATTAAATGCACCAACATTCAAACTATAGGGGTCTGAGAAGAAAAGAAAAAGAAAGGGACTGAGAAAATATTTGAAGAGATTATAGTTGAAAATATGCATAACATGGGAAAGGAAATAGTCAATCAAGTTCAGGAAGCAAAGAGAGCCCCATACAGGATAAGTCCAAGGAGAAGCACGCCAAAGCACATATTAATCAAATTATCAAAATTAAATACAAAGGAAAAATATTAAAAGCAGCAAGGGTAAAGCAACAAATAACATACAAGGGAATGCCCATAAGGTTAACAGCTGATCTTTCAGCAGAAACTCTGCAAGACAGAAGGGAGTGACAGGACATATTTAAAGTGATGAAAGGGAAAAGCCTACAACAAGATTACTTTACCCAGCAAGGATCTCATTCATATTTGAAGGAGAAAATAAAACCTTTGCAGACAAGCAACAGCTAAGAGAATTCAGCACCACCAAACCAGCTTTACAACAAATGCTAAAGAAACTTCTCTAGGCAGGAAACACAAGAGAAGGAAAAGACGTACAAAAACAAACCTAAAACAATTACGAAAATGGTAATAGGAACATACATATCGATAATTTCCTTAAATGTAAATGGACTAAATGCTCCAACCAAAAGACATAGACTGGCTGAATGGATACATAAACAAGACCTGTATATATGCTGTCTACAAGAGACCCACTTCAGACCTAGGGACACATACAGACTGAAAGTGAGGGGATGGAAAAAGATATTCCATGCAAATGGAAATCAAAAGAAAGCCGGAGTAGCAATTCTCATATCAAACAAAATAGACTTTAAAATAAAGACTGTTATAAGAGACAAAGGAGAACACTACATAATGATCAAGGGATCAATCCAAGAAGAAGATATAACAATGGTAAATATTTATGCACCGAACATATGAGCACCTCAGTACATAAGGCAAATGCTAATAGCCATAAAAGGGGAAATCGACAGCAACACAATCATAGTAGGGGACTTTAATACCCCCACTTTCACCAATGGACAGATCAACCAAAATGAAAATAAATAAGGAAACACAAGCTTTAAAAAACACATTAGACCAGATGGACTTAATTGATATTTATAGGACATTCCATCCAAAAACACCAGAATACACTTTCTTCTCAAGTGCTCATGGAACATTCTCCAGGATAGATCATATCTAGGGTCACAAATGAAGCCTGGATAAATTTAAGAAAATTGAAATCGTATCAAGTATCTTTTCTGACCACAGCGCTATGAGAGTAGATATCAATTACAGGAAAAAAACTGTAAAAATACAAATACATGGAGGCTAAGTAATACACTACTAAATAACCAAGAGATCACTGAAGAAATCAAAGAGGACTTCAAAAAATACCTAGAAACAGGGCTTCCCTGGTGGCTCAGTGGTTGAGAGTCCGCCTGCTGATGCAGGGGACATGGGTTCGTGCCCCGGTCTGGGAAGATTCCACATGCCACGGAGCAGCTAGGCCCATGAGCTATGGCCACTGAGCTTGCGTGTCCAGAGCCTGTGCTCCACAACACGTGAGGCCACAACAGTCAGAGGCTCGTGTACCACAACAAAACAAAACAAAACAAAACAAAACCTAGAAACAAATGACAGTGAAAACACAATGACACAAAACCTATGGGATACAGCAAAAGTAGTTCTAAGAGAGAAGTTTATAGCAATACAAACCTACCTCAAGAAGCAAGAAAAATCTCAAATAAAAAACCTAACCTTACACCTAAAGCAATTAGAGAAAGAAGTAAAAAAAATCCCAAAGTCAGCAGAAGGAAAGAAATCGTAAAGATCAGATCAGAAATAAATGAAAAAGAAATGAAGAAATAGTAGCAAATATCAATAAAACTAAAAGCTGGTTATTTGAGAAGACAGACAAAATTGATAAACCATTAGCCAGATACATCAAGAAAAAAAGGGATAGGACTCAGATCAAGAGAACTAGAAATGAAAAAGGAGAAGTAACAACTGACACTTCAGAAATGCAAAGGTCATGAGAGATTATCACCAACAAATAAATACCAATAAAATGAATAACCTGGAAGAAATGGACACATTCTTAGAAAAGCACAACCGCACAACCTTCTGAAACTGAACCAGGAAGACATAGAAAATATAAACAGACCAATCACAAGCACTGAAATTGAGACTGTGATTTAAAATCTTCCAAAAAACAAAATCCCAGGACCAGATGGCTTCACAGGTGAATGCTATCAAACATTTAGAGAAGAGCTAACACATATCCTCCTCAAACTCTTCCAAATAATTACAGAGGGAGGAACACTCCCTAACTCATTCCAAAAGGCCACCATCACCCTGATACCAAAACCAGACAAAGATGTCACAAAAAAATAAACCTACAGGCCAATATCACTGATGAACATAGATGCAAAAATCCTCAACAAAATACTAGCAAACAGAATCCAGCAGCACATTAAAAGGATTATGCACCATGATCAAGTGGGGTTTATCACAGGAATACAAGGATTCTTTAATATATGCAAATAAATCAATGTTCTACATCATATTAACAAATTGGAGAATAAAAACCATATGATCATCTCAATAGATGCAGAAATAGCTTTCAACAGAATTCAACACCCATTTATGATAAAAACTCTCCAGAAAGTTTGCATAGAGAGAAACTACTGCAACATAATAAAGGCCATATATGACAAACCCACAGCCAACATGGTCTTCAATGGTGAAAACTGAAACCATTTCCACTAAAATCAGGAACAAGACAAGATTGCCCACTCTCACCATTATTACTCAACATAGTTTTGGAAGTTTTAGCCATGGCAATCAGAGAAGTAAAAGAAATAAAAGGAATCCATATTGGAATAGAAGAAGTAAAACTGTCACTGTTTGCAGATGACATGATACTGTATACAGAGAATCCTAAAGATGCTACCAGAAGACTACTAGAGCTAATCAATGAATTTGGTAAAGTAGCAGGATACAAATGCAAGAAATCTCTTGCATTCCTACACTAATGATGAAAAATCAAGCAGAGAAATTAAGGAAACACTGCCATTTACCACTGCAACAAAAATAATAAAATACTTAGGAATAAACCTTCCTCAGGAGACAAAAGACATGTATGCAGAAAACTATAAGACACTGATGAAGGAAATTAAAGATGATACAAACAGATGGAGAAATATACCATGTTCTTAAATTGGAAGAATCAACATTATGAAAATGACTATACTACCCAAAGCAATCTACAGATTCAGTGCAATCCCTGTCAAACTATGAATGGCATTTTTCACAGAACTAGAACAAAAATTTTACAATTTGTATGGAAACACAAAAGACCCTGAATAGCCAAAGCAATCTTAAGAAAGAAAAATGGAGTTGGAAGAATCAGTCTCCCTGAACAGACTATACTATAAAGCTAAAGTAATCAAGAGAGTATGGTACTGGCACAAAAACAGAAATATAGATCAATGGAATAGGATAGAAAGCCTAGAGGTAAACCCATGCACATATGGTCACCTTATCTTTGATAAAGGAGGCAAGAATATACAATGGAGAAAAGACAGCCTCTTCAATGAGTGGTGCTGGGATAACTGGACAGCTACATGTAAAAGAATGAAATTAGAACACTTCCTAACACCATACACAAAAATAAACTCAAAATGGATTAAAGACCTAAATGTAAGGCCTGACACTACAAAACTCTCAGAGGAAAACATAGGCAGAACACTCTATGACATAAATCATAGCAAGATCCTTTTTGACCCACCTCCTAGAGAAATGGAAATAAAAACAAAAATAAACAAATGGGACCTAATGAAACTTAAAAGCTTTTGCACAGCAAAGGAAACCATAAACAAGATGAAAAGAACAACCCTCAGAATGGGAGAAAATATTGGCAGATGAAGCAAGTTACAAAGGATTAATCTCCAAAATATATAAGCAGCACATGCAGCTCAATATGAAAAAAACAAACAACCCAATCCAAAAATGGGTGGAAGACCTAAATAGACATTTCTCCAAAGAAGATATACAGATTGCCAACAAACACATGAAAGGATGCTCAACATCACTAATCATTAGAGAAATGCAAATCAAAACCACAATGAGTTATCACCTCACACCAGTCAAAATGGCCATCATCAAAAAATCTACAAACAATAAATGCTGGAGAGGGTGTGGAGGAAAGGGAACCTTCTTGCACTGTTGGTGGGAATGTAAATTGATACAGCCACTATGGAGAACAGTATGGAGGTTCCTTAAAAACCTAAAAATAGAGCTACTATATGACCCAGCAGTCCCACTAATGGGCATATACCCTGAGAAAACCATAATTAAAAAAAAAAAGACATATAGCCCAATTTGCAGCACCATTTACAGTAGAAAGTACATGGAAGCAATGTACGTGCCCACTGACAGATGAATGGATAAAGAAGATGTGGCACATATTTACAATGGAATATTACTCAGCCAAAAAAGAAACGAAATTGAATTATTTGTAGTGAGGTGGATGGACCTAGAGTCTGTCATACTGGGTGAAGTAAGTCAGAAAGAGAAAAACAAATATCGTATGCTAACACATATATATATCACATCTAAGAAAAAAATGGTTCTGATGAACCTAGGGACAGGACATGAATATAGATGCAGACATAGAGAATGGACTTGAGGACATGGGGAGGGGGTATGGTAAGCTGAGACGAAGTGAGAGAGTAGCATTGACATATATACACTACCAAATGTAAAACAGATAGCTAGTGGGAAGCAGCTGCATAGCACAGGAAGATTAGCTCAGTGCTTGTGACCACCTAGCAGGGTGGGTAGGCAGGCTGGGAGGGTGGCGCAAGAGTGAAGGGATATGGGGATATATGTACACATATAGCTGATTCCCTTTTTTATACAGCAGCAACTAACACAACATTGTAAAGCAATTACACTCCAATAAAGATGGTAAAAAAAAAAAAAAAGCATCTACTAGGTGCACGTCACCAAGTCAAGTGCTGTAGAGGAGACACATAAAATGGGGTCTCTGAAATTAGCATTCTAGGTTAGCAGGGAGGTTAGCTTCATGGATATTAAAATCAAGCAGCCACTGGTTCACAACCCTGACTTGAGAATTAATTTTTGTCATCATGGGCAGATGACGTGCCTTCTCTAATAAGGTCCTAATAATAATTGTATCCTAATAAGGGTAAAACAATTTTCTAAGCAAAAGTGTCTTAAAGTTCTCCTCAACTTGACTAAACTTTAGACTGTTTTTCTTCTTTTTTTCTAACTCAGGCCCCTAACCTTCCTTTTCTTAGAGTATTTACTTTAGAAAATTTACCATTATAAATTCTGTCTCTGCCATTTTGAGATGTAAAGTTTTTCATCCATTCATCAGTTGACAGACACTTAGGCTATGTCCATATCTTGGGTATTGTGAATAATGTTCAATAAACATGGGAGTGCAGACATCTCTTCAAGACTCTGTTTTCTATTTTTGGATATGTACCCAGAAGTGGGATTGCTGCATCATATGGTAGTTTTATTTTTCATTTTTTCAGGAGCTCCCACACTATTTTCCATAGTGTCTGTACCAATTTGTGTTCCCACCAACAGTACACAAGGGTCCCCATTTCTTCATATCCTTGCCAACACTTTTTATCTCTTTTCTTCTTGATGATAACCATTCTAACAAGTGTGAGGTGTATCTTACTGTAGTTTTGATTTGCATTTCCCTTATTATTAGTGATGTTGAGCATTTTTCATGTAGCTTTTGGCCACTTGTGTATCTTCTTTGGGAAAATATCTATGCAGTTCCTCTTCCCACTTTTAAGTGAGATGTTTTTTAATTATTGAGTTGTATAAGTTTTTTATATGTTTTGGATATTTACCCCTTATCTGATATATAGTTTGCAAACATTTTCTCTCATTCCATAGGTTGCTTCTTCATTTTGCTGATTGTTTCTTTTGCTGTGCAGAAGGTTTTGAGTTTGATGTAATCTCAGTTGTTGATTTTTGCTTTAGTTTCTTGTGCTTTTGGTGCCTTATCCAAAAAAATCTTTGCCAAGACCAAGGTCAGGAGTTTCTTTCCTACCTTTTCTTCAAGGGGTTTTATGGTAGCAGGTCTTTTTTTTTTTTTAAATACCCCAAGCCTATCATTTATTTATTTGTTTATTTATTTTCAATTATTTATTTATTTATTTTGCGGTACTCAGGCCTCTCACTGCTGTGACCTCTCCCGTTGCAGAGCACAGGCTCTGGACGCGCAGGCTCAGCGGCCATGGCTCACAGGCCCAGCCGCTCCGCGGCACGTGGGATCTTCCCGGACCGGGGCACGAACCCATGTCCCCTGCATCGGCAGGCGGACTCTCAACCACTGCGCCACCAGGGAAGGCCCGGTAGCAGGTCTTATAATTAAGTCTTTGATCCATCCTGAGTTAGTTTTTTGAAGGGATATAAAATAGGGGTCCAAATTCATTCTTATGCATATGTTTATCCTGTTTACCCAACACCATTTGTTAAAGAGACTGTCTTTTCCCCACTGTGTTTTCTTGGTTCACATGACAAATATTAGTTGACAATATAATTGGGGGCTTATTTCGGGGCTCTTTATTCTGTGTATGTGTGGTCTGTCATATTGGTCTATGTATCTATTTTTATGACAGTGCTATACTGTTTTAATTACCATAGCTTTGTAGTATACTTTTGAAATCAGGAAGTGTGATACCTGCTGATTTGTTCTTCTTTCTCATAATTGCTTTGGCTATTCAGGGTCTTTTGTAGTTCCATTTAAATTTTAGTTTCTGTTTTTTTTTTTTACTTCTATTAAAATGGAAAGTTTACTTACCATTTGAATAAGACCAATTAGCAAATGAAGATAGCCTAGGATCTCCCCTCACCCTCAGTTCTTAAAATCGCTCCTACCCTTTGTTTCAGCAGAATTGAGTTCAGATTGCATTCCAGTGTCTCTCCCCTACTGCAGTAGCCTTGAATAAAGGCTTACTTACCTATTTAACTTTGTCAGGTATGACCTTTGCTTTGAAAATATTTCAGGTGTAAATCTATTTAATGCTCACATCAACACAATCACATAGATTACATATGATTATCATTCTTAATATGTTTTTTAGTTAAAAAGTTATGTATATTTTTATTAAAGGAGCTCAGATTCTAATCTAGGCAAACTCTAGAGTTTATGCCATTAACGACTACATTATACTGTCTTTTTAACTTCAATTTTTTCATCTGAAAAATGGGTATAATGATATTTACATGACTATGTTTTCTTTAAGAATTCAACACTGTAAAGTGCTGATCAAGCAAAATAAACTCTGTAGGTATCATTATTATTTATACATTTGAGTTAATATTAATTAATATTATTAATATATTTTAATAATATATTACATCCAGTTAATATACAGTATTTCCAAGATCTTTCTTGCCTATAAATGTCAAGGAATTACTCTAAGATAATCATTTCTGAACTAAGTCAAGGTCAGGAGTTAGGTGATTTGATATGTCAGTATATTTTAAAGAGTATTAAAAAAAAATTAAGCTTGATCCTCAGTATGGACAGATTCTCCACCTACATCACACCCCATCTGTAAAAATGAGCATTATATAAGCAGTTAATGAGCTTCAAGTCTGAGAATGATTTCCTATTATCTCAGGTACTCCTGAAGAAAGAAAATTGTTTTAGAGATCAAAACATAGACAGAGTCTGCAGGCAACAACAACACAGATGCATCTATGAAGAAATTATTTACTGACTATATCAACCAAACCCTTCCCATAAACAAC
Organism: Lipotes vexillifer; assembly: GCF_000442215.2. Taxonomy (NCBI): domain Eukaryota; kingdom Metazoa; phylum Chordata; class Mammalia; order Artiodactyla; family Lipotidae; genus Lipotes; species Lipotes vexillifer. The sequence goes on along the minus strand of NW_006773039.1, from coordinate 507,063 downwards.
GCATATACTACGTGAATTGTCAATCCATACCCATAAATAATGCTCAGTTTCTATGAGAGCATGGCACACATTCTGTATCTTCAAACTGCTCCACATCTTTGTCTTTGAGTGGTTCATTATCAAAGCATGTGCATGTGTCTGTGTGCATGCATGCCTGTACGTGTGTGTGTGTGTGTTGGAGGACAGGGAAGGCAGGTTAGAATAAAGGGGAGGAATAGCTAAAGAAAATGATATTTTTTTCCTGCTAAGTAGTGACAATGCACTCCAGGAAATCAAATAAGTTTTTATTAAAAACCACCAGATAAGCAATTTTGATAACAAGCAGCTGTGTATATACGTATAATGCTTCTCACTGTTATACAAAGTACTTTCGACTCTGCTTGGAGCAGTCTGGGAGCAGGGTGCCCCAGATTCACTGCCTTTGTTCTAAATCTGTAGCTCGCCAAGTCTTCCCATGCTGAGGGCACTAAGCTGACACGGAACTTTATATGTGTGTGTGTGTGTGTGTGTGTGTGTGTGTGTGTGTGTGTGTATTCCCTATCTAAAAAAGGCCAAGTATGTTATCCACGGTAGTGGTTCACCTTCATGAAATAAAAATGCAGCAGAATGCTTTCACAAAAGAGCACTCTGTAAGAATGAAGTGCTGGACTAAACTGAGGCTTGTATTCTACTTTTGTGAAAACTCAAATCCTTTATGTTTTTGCTGGAGAAGTGCAACCTCAATTTAACAATGCCTTTGTGGACTTTTGAAACTGATTGCTTATTTTTGAAATAGTTTCAGAGGGTTTATTTTTGTAATTCAGAAGTTGCTTTTGACAATGTTGAATTGTACCCGAGCCCTGGAAAACAGCAATATTAATAAACTGCTCCCCCCGCCCCCCGCCAAAATTCTCTCTTCATGAAATGACTTAGTGCAAGGAATTCCCTTTCCCCATATGACTCATAGATTCCTTCCTAGTTTACCTGTGACAAGGCTAGACATAGACTGTTCAAGTTCCTATTCTTTGATTCATAAAGATCAGCTGAACTGTTTTTCCTGGCAGATCAACTGAAACAAAGGCTTGTTAAGGGATTGACCAAGTTAGGTTTCTCCCCTCCCTAGACTCTTGAATTTTGACCCATTATCACCCTGGGCCAGTATACAATCCTTCCCTAAGGAACCCTCCTAGGAATCAGCTGACCTCAAGGAAAGACATTCCCTGACCAACTGTTTGATCATGTCACCCTCTCATCCCAAACCTCACACCTCATTCTGTCTCCTTAGGAAAGTGTTTGTCTACTTAACCTTTGAGATGCTTGCAAATCTCTCTATTACAAGAGTTTCCTTCCCGCTGTTACAGTTATCCTCCACTCCTTATTGCAGTAATCCTTTCCAATAAAATCTCTCCTTACCTAAGACCAGATCTGATTTTATTTGAAACTTGGCATATGTAATTATTTCATTAAAATTTAGAATCATATAATATCAGAGACTGAAGGATCCTCAGAGCTAATATAGACAGGCTTTTTCATATTTTAATATGCATAAAAATAACTTAGGGGCATATGAGAATTGGATCCCAGATCATGATGAATAGAACTATAACATACATATTAGATAATACCAAATTTTCAGATCAGTTGTTCCTTGAACACAAATTGGGAGACAAAATGCCGTCCTTTTGCAGATGGAAAATGGAGATTACGTCACTTAAAACCAAAGAATGTATAGCTAATCAATAGGCCAAGTTTGGACTATGACACTTTGATTCTCAAACCAGAATGTGTTCCACTACACAATACTTTCTTTGTAATGTAAAAAAAAAAAATCCATAACACCGTCATTTTCTAATGGATGCATAATAATAGGTCATTATAACAGGCATTTTCTTGGAGTATATTAAACAAAGGAGAACTCTGGACATGTTGGTACACTGCCATTAATTATTAAGTGCTAATTGGTAGCACCACACATTGAATACTATAGTGGATTATCTTCAAACTGATTATTGAATATATTACTAAGCTTTGATTTACATTCTTGGAACACATTTAAGATATCAGCCATCTTATCTCTACTGAGGAAAATATATAGCATTGCACTAATGATTACTGCTCTATTCGATTAGTTTTAAAACAATCTATAATTTGAAATAATACAGAAAGTAAAACTGCTTTAAATTAAAAAATCCACTTTTAATAGTAAATTAGGGTTGTGCCCTTTATTGAAGAACAAAAGTCATAAATCCCTAGGGCCTAATTAGATGCACATCATAACATTAAAGATAGAGGGCACTCCAGTAACATAAAATAATGAAGAAAGTTGCTGTTTTAACACACTGGATTTTTTGTTTCTTAATTTGTGTGTGTGTGTGAAAATCTTCTATATTCTTGTCTGATTTTGCTTCTCTCTTTCCTATTTATCTTTACTGCTTTTTAAATATCATAATATGATATACTGGTGGTCTTAGCTTTCTAAACAAAATATAGTAATTTAAAAAGGAACTGTTTTGCAAATTGGTACTAGACAATCATTCATTTTGCAGTTAATGTAGCTGTTCACAAAGTTGAGGACAAAGGAGTGTTATAAGAACAGTGAGTCTATAAGTGGATGACATTTCAAGGAATAAATCTCTTATCTGGGACCTAAATCTTTGTAGGTCCTTTGTAGGTCCTATTATAGGACCTAAATCTTTGTAGGTCCTATAATAACAACGTTTATGTACAAATAAAACAGGATAAAATCCCAGACATTAGAAATATTTTTTCTAATATCACTTTGCAACATGTGTGCAAATAACAAGTGACCTCTGAGAGTTGACTATAGGAAGACTCAATTCTTTACTACAAGTCACCGTACTTTGTAATTAGCCAAGTGTGAGGGAAATTATATGAAAGTGTGAAGGAAATTATATGAAAGTATGTATGTGTGAAATTGACACCTTCTTCTGTGTCACATCCTTATGAATTATAATTTGATTATGTTGCTTCTGTTTTGTTTACGTGGGCCTATGCTTTATATATTACTGTGGAAGTGTAAATTTTCCCTTTATCTTATTTTTAAGACTGTCCCATTTTTCAACTTATTCTTGGGTACTTATGGACAAATATGTATATCTATATCCAAATAGTTAATAAAATGTCAAGTTTAAAGTAGCTGTTTATTGTCTGAGTCTGTGAGTTATCTTTAAAAGATATGGTTTTTTGTTTTTTTTTTTTTGGCGGTATGCGGGCCTCTCACTGCCGCGGCCTCTCCCCCTGCGGAGCACAGGCTCCGGACGCGCAGGCCCAGCGGCCATGGCTCACGGGCCCAGCCGCTCCGCGGCACGCGGGACCCTCCCGGACCGGGGCACGAACCCACGTCCCCTGCATCGGCAGGCAGACTCCCAACCACCGCGCCACTGGGGAAGCCCCAAAAGATATGGTTTTTTGGCAGGGTTATCAGCATAAAAATACTTAAAATGAAATTTGAATCATATCGGGAGGAAACAATAACTTTCAAGCCTTTATCTGCCATTCAGATACACACAGTTAGAGGCTAAAAGAAAAGAAGCAAACAGAGAAAAAGAGAAACACATTCGGATGAAATACAAACACATACACACAGAGGGAGGATTTCTAGACAGTTCATTAATGTATGAAACAAGAGAATACATGCATTCTAAGAGTATGCTGTATATAAGCAAATTTATTTAAGAGACAGACTTAATGGGGGGCTTAATGTGGGGCTTGTTACACACATATTACAGTATTAATAGTGATCTAAATTTTAGACTTTAGATTATTTTCTGTGACTTAAGATAATTGTTATTTTCATACTAATAACATTTCACCATAGATATAATTTTGTAGCACAATTCAAATGATAGCTGAGGAGGCACTATAATCAACCAGCTCATTTATATGAGAGTTCCAAAGCTCTCATGATATCTGGTCTTCTCACTTTTCCCAATGTGAAAGGAAATCTTGAAAAAACCCAAAGGTTGTAGATTGTTGTTTTTTAAAAGATCAAGGTTTTATTTACATTTTTCTTCCAAATACTGCTTTTGAGACCTTGGAAACATCCTTTTCTCTTCTGGAGCTACAGTTACTTCATCTATAAAATAATAATTGATCATTTTATAGAGAACTGAGCACACTGGACTGAGTTTTTAGTAAATGTGTGTTGAGTTGTTATACTGTGGAAGAGTCTATTCCCTCTATTCAATGCTATCACAGGCATTGATTGCCTTTAAGCATCTCCAAAATTGTGACAACTTACTATATAAAAAAATGTCTCACTACTTTTTAAAATCTACAACAAAAAGTTGTGATTTAATTTTTTATACCTAAAAGATTTTTCCTCTATTTAGTGTTATTTTGGCATCTCTAATCAACCACTTTCCTTCCACTTACAGTTCTTAAATTATCAATTCAGAGAACTAACAGGACTGAAATTCTAGCAGATGGTTTAGAGTTTCTTCTGAGTCTGAGATTTTTAGTTTCCTTGGCAGAATAAAAGGTTTCCTCTGAATTTAGACAGAATAATCTAAATAAAGGAAGAGTGATGTAATTGGAGTGATTCTAAAAGCAGGTATAAAATACATAAGCATTAAGAATACTTGGTAATTGTCAGAATTTGTAAGTTAAAGTTACAAACTAATGAGAGTGCAAAATGTAAGAAAACCTATAAATTTCTTGACTTGCTAAAAAGGCAGATGCTAGTGTGTGATGATTTTCTTGAATTATCTTATAGTCTCTGACTAATACCTAGAGAGGAGAATAAGAAATAAGTTGAATTGGCCTTTGCAGCTGCAGTTGTGTGATACAACCGAAGTGGATTTATGAATAGTGGGCTTATATTTAAAAGTTGTTTAAATGTTGTCAAAAGTTGTTTAAATTCTTACCACATAAAAATAGATAAATAGATATAGAAATAGAGAGAAAGAGACTTTATAGTAAACTCACTTTGATCCCTGTCATAAATGTATACCAATCTTAAATATACATTCTTGAGAATGTATTGAAAATTTTTGTTAAACATTTAGTAACAGATTTTTATTTATAATGATGCTTCTCTTCCCACTGAGCCAAAAAATGAATGATAAAGTATTGAATTGTCCTTTCTGTAGGTGTGCTTCTTTCCTAGGGCTAGGTCCAAAGCAACCTGGTATGGGTGTGAAAACTTTCATACATCTCCTAATAAACCACTTTCCTTGCATGACAAGATCTGTCAGTCACATCCTGTTACCCCGGAGACTGGCATCACCTTTCTGTACAAACCTAGACAGATAAAAGAAGGCCACCATATTGCTTTTTCATCTCTAAATAGAGTGCATTCATAGGAAAAATTGGAGCTTTATAAGGTCTCAACTATGTGCAATATATTAGAACATTTCATTATCATACAATCACTCTACTCTCAATTTACTTGGAAAGACTGTCCAAGTAAGAGGAAGTAAGAGGAAGTCTATGTGACTGAAATGGCTTTAGACTGAGGCCAATGCAAAAACTCTTATGAGCCACAGGCCAGGGATGAGCCTTCCACAAGAAATGGAAACAACTTAGGTGAGAGTTGATGTTTTCCCTAGTAGCGTGGCTACACAATTGTCATCGTTGTTCAGTTGATACATTAACAACTGAATCTGTCATATATAGGTTATTTGAGGGATCAAAGTACAATATTATGCGTGAAAAGCCTAGGCTCTATAAAAAAATAAAGAGTAGTTTATTGTTTGAATAAAGACAGATGCAAAAAATCTAATGCAATGCGTATTCAGAATGCCTATGTTAATGAGTAACATATCAACCCCCTCCCCGTATGTGGTATAATTATTATCTTTTGAATACTACCTTTGGTAATATTTGGTCTTCGATTCAGAAAATTATGGGTTTCTTGATCACCTAATTTATTTCTTCTCTATATTTCCTTCTTTCTCCTTCTGAAAGGTATAATTTCTCATGCTCTTATAATATTATGTCGGGACTATTGCAATACCCCCAATATAACTTATTTTGTTTTCTTTCATAGAATACTGTGAAAAGCGCAGCCTTCATAAAAACGATTGTGGCCTTGCTGATTTTTTTTATACTCTCATGGAACTGGAATGAGATATATCTTCTGCCATATTTTAGTACACATATAAACTGTGACGGGGTCAGGCTTTTTCAATACAGGGTTACCACTGGAATTTTGGTCATACTGCATAATGATGAGTGTTACACACTCTTCTTTATTAACACAAAGCATATCTATGCAATGGAGAACAGTCTGAATATCTGTCTTTTAGTAAATTTCATGTGGTAAGTTCCTCAGCATTACAATGAGCCCACATTGCAGATTTGTGTGCAATCTGTTTATGTGAGTGCCTAAGACAGGGACATAGTGGCGTAGTGACATTTTTAGTGTTGTTAAATTGCAATAAATATAAAAATAATCACAATGAATACTGCGAATGTCATTGTTTCTTTCATAATCCATTTTTATTTGTTTATTAATTCTGTATTTTGGGAACCTCACTGGTGCTGGTAGGGGGTAGGTGCATAAAAAAGCAAAGGTCAAATATAATTTAGAAAAAAATAAATCTAATGTAAAATATTTGACTAGTTGGCTTTGAAGTGTACATTTCACTGAAAACTGTAAATATGTCTATAAATTCATCCCTTATAAAGATAACTTAATTTGGCTTTAGTCAAACTTAAAATGTTTCCTTTTGATCTCCTTCCCCATCTCTACCAAATATTGAGGAAATGATAATGACAAAAAGACATGTTTTTATTTGTTTTTTTCTAAAAGTGACAGGAAAGAACTGAGGTAATGGGTGTCAATTTTCTCCAATGGAAAAATTAAGACAAAACTAAGGATCATGAGGGAAACACCACTACGCATATGCATTCATACAAACACACACACACACACACACACACACACAAACACAGACACTCTATAAAAAAAAAAAAAGAAAAAAAAAGAAAAAGGCACCACCAATAAAACTAGACTTGTATATTTTTTAGAGAAAGCAGGATCATCTAGTGGTCAGATCTGTAGATGCTTTACAATGTGGGTCTTATTAAATATTGGGCTGATGTAAATTGTGAGGTTAAAACATTTAAAAACTGTTTCTTTGGAAAGGGCCCACAACGCTTATTCATTTCCAAAAAAATTAAACAGCTTTTTTTTTATTATTCATAGTAATGAGGAGAAGCAAAACTGATTATTAACAGAGCTGAAAATATCAAATGGTTTTTAAAACCAGAATAAAACATCTTTAATTTAGAAATTCTAGTTATTGGTCAGGGAAACTATTTGTTGAAACAATTTACTGTTATCAAGTGGAATGAGGTAATGAGAAAATTGTGACACTGACTTCTTTTCAGACTCTTTAGAATAACAATTCATAAATAAAGAAAACGTTTATTGCAGCATTGCAAGGCTATAAATAAAGAGCCTGGTACATTAATTTACTCATAAAAAATTATAGTATTCTATGCATTAGGTCAAATCATAACTAGACAATACTCTGCCAGTCTTCATCTAGCTTACTGTATATAATTGAATGTGATGAACTAAATTTTATTTTTATATTCCTGAAATTAAATATTGTACTCATAGCTACTTGTTGACTTAATGACTGAGTTGTGGAATTTTGCTACATAAAAATGCATTCATATGTATAAGAGTGGCACTCATCTTCCGAATAATCGCGTACTTTAACCCAGAATTAAACCCACACATATATGATTAACTGATCTTCCACAGGGTACCAAGAATACGCAATGGAGAAAAGACAGGCTCTTCAATAAATGGTGTTGGGAAGACTAGATATCCACATGCAAAAGAAAGAATGTTGACTTTATCATACCCCATGTACAAAAATAAACTCAAAATGGATTAAAGACTTAAATATAGTACCTGAAATTGTAAAACTTCTAGAATAAAATTTAGGAGAAATGCTTCTTGATGTTGATTTGGCAATGATTTCTGAGACATGACACCAAAGCACAAGCAACAAAAGCAAAAATAGACAAGTGGGACTACATTAAAACTAAAAAGCTTCTGCACAGTAAAGGAGACAATCAACAAAATAGAAAGGCAACTTATGGAGTGGGAGAAAACATTTGGAAGCCATATATCTGATATAGGGTTAATTTCCAAAATATAGGAGAAAGAAGTCCTAAAATGCGGTGCCAAAAACAAAACAAAACAAAACAAAACAAAAGTAACCTGATTTTACCTGGGCCAAGTACTTGAATAGGCATTTCTCCAAAGAAGACATAAAGATTGCCAATGGGTACATGAAAAGATGTTCAACATCACTAATCATTAGGGAACTGCATATCAAAACCAAAATGAGATATCACCTCATACCTGTTAGTTACGATGGCTATTATGAAAAAAAAGATAAGTGCTAGTGAGGGTGTAGAAAAATTGCAACCCCTTTTAATGTTGGTTGGAATGTAAAATTATGCAGCTTCAATGGAACACAACATGGAGGTTTCTCAAAAAATTAAACAGAATTATAACATGATCCAGCAATCCCCCTTCTAGATATTTATCCGAAAGAATTGAAGTCAGAAACCTGAAGAGATATTTGCACTCTCATGTTAATTGCAACACTACTTACAATAGCCAAGTTATGAAAACAACTCAAATGTCCCTTGATGGATGAATGAATAAAGAAAATGTGATATATATACCTATACATATCATAGAATATTTTTCAGCCTTTAAAAACAAGGGAATTCTGCTGTTTGTGACAGCATGGATAAACCTGGAGGGCATTATGCTAAGTGAAATAAACCAGTCATAAAAAGACAAATACTGCATGTTTCTACTTATATGAGATACATAGAATGGTCATACTCATAGAAACAGAAAGTAGAATGGTGGCTACCAGTGCCAGTGGATATGGGAAATGTGGAGTTGTTTTTCACCTGGTATAAAGTTTCAGATATGCAGGAAGAATTAGTTCTAGATATCTGTGGTATAGCGTAGTGCCTATAGTCAACAATACTATACTGTGCACTTAAAAATTTAAGAGGGTAAGTCTCATGTTGTGTTCTCACTACTAAAAAATTTAAAAATGTAAAGAAGGAACTTTTGGACGTTTGACTGTGGTGATGCCTTCATGGATGTACACATATGTTCAAACACATCAACTTTTAAACATTAAATATGTGTAATTTTTGAGCATATCAAACATATTTTATTAAAGCTGTTTTTTTAAAAGACATTTATTGGTATACAGATCATGAGTGGAGTTGATATATGACACAAGAAAAGCAAATTGAAAACAAAAAAAGCATCTAAAAGAGTGATGAGACTATTAAACATAACCAATAGGATATCACGTTACTACTTATATTTTTTCTTATAATAGAGTTTTAATATTTATAGGTATTTTTAGTTAAAAGAAATTAATAAAACAACTACATTGTTCCACCATTTATTTTTAAACTACTGATTAATGATACATATATAGGGTGACAGTTATCAATTTACCCAATATTATTTGATTGCTTACTCTGTGGCAGGCTCTGTGTTAGGCATTAGGAATGATACAAAATGACCTGGATTAGGACCTTGTGCTTAAAGACTCTAATGGAGGATCTCATTCATTATACAATAGATACGAACTATAGCACGGATAATCAAAACTGCACTATAATTGCAAAGGTAATAAATGCCACAAAGGAGATACTATATACAGGGATCATAGAAATTCAGAGGAGAATGAGACTATTCTGAGCAAAGGAAACAAAGAAGGATGTCAGTAATTCAACATATTTTAACTGTTTGTTCAAGGTTAGGTAGAATTTGAATATGTGGATATTTAGGATAAAAACACAGCAAGTGGTGGAAACATGAACAATGATACAGGTTGATGAGTAGAAGAGTAAGAGAAGCTTATAGCAAAGAGGATGGTTCATTTAATTGATGCAGAGATATGGAAGGGTAATCATGAAGATTAATAATGGAAATACATTTAGGGGTTACAACAGAAAACACAAATGGCACCTGCTGTATAAATAAATAAATAAATAAATAAATAAATAAATAAATAAATAAATAAATAAAATTCTACAATTCAAAAAAAAAAGAACACAAATGGCCAAGATAAAAATATTGGATGATATACTTTGAATAATCATGAACAATCCTAAAAGATTTCTCATCAAAGGACTGTGCTTCACAAAATTAACTTTGAAGAAGTATATAAGAAAGACCAAGGAACAATAAAAGAGAAATAAGGACACTAATTAGGGATCTATTGTCATCCAACTATTAAATAGTGAATCCTGGAAAAAAAACACAATACAATTGAAGAGAAAAGGTCAGAATCCTGATTTACTGACATGGAGTATTAGAAGAATTGGAAACTCATTTGAAATGGATAAAAGTAAACAAAATTTTTGAAATGTGTGTTTTGAATTTTGTAGTGCTTTCATTAATAGAATATTCTTAAAGGTGATATTCAAACTATTTCATAACTACTATGACATGAGTCCTGAATATATGGAATGGGCACTGGTTTGGGGGCTATACTGTTAGGTGCCAGGTCTGTTTTTAATAGAGGGAGGGGGATGACTGAAAGCGAAGAAAATGTGATAAGCGTTCATGACTATCTAGGTTCTAAGTTGCTCACGGGATATCTATTTGGACGTGTCTAGTAGTCACATTCAAATGAAGAACAGTACTCTATAATCTGATATATTTTATCTAGACCATATGCGGGAAAATTCCATTCCATTAAAGAAAGAGACAATCTGAACTTTAAGTTACAAAACACCCCTAAGCAATGATCATTGCAAGTAAAACATTCCAGAAGTTTTTATTTGCTTGTATACACTAAGGAAGGCAGCAGACAATAATTATTGGTGGGGGAATAAAATACACTTGTTCCAGTAAAGAACTCATGGTATATTAGGTAAAGTGTTTCTGATTTCACACTTTGATTAATAGAAGGAACATAATGTAGTGTGGTATAATGGGAAAAGTACAAATTTTTAATTTATATGCATTTTATGCAATTTTTTAGATACATAAACTTTGGTAAGATAATTAAAGCTTAACTTCTCTGAGATACTCTCTCCTCCCATACAAGATATGGAGAGTACTACCTTAGGGTTTGTGGTTAAGGCTTAAATGTTGGTAAAGTACTTAACCAACAGAAAGTGCCAGAGTACTTTCCTCACAAAATCCAATGTTTACCGTGTTACGCAAAAGCAGCTGGATGGATTTCCACTGTGTGATAGTGTACAAATGAGAATGGTCCAATTGAAGGTATATATATATATATATATATATATACTTTTTTTTTTCGGTACGCGGGCCTCTCACTGTTGTGGACTCTCCCATTGCGGAGCACAGGCTCCGGATGCGCAGGCTCAGTGGCCATGGCTCACGGGCCCAGCCGCTGCGCGGCATGTGGGATCTTCCCGGACCAGGGGACGCACCCATGTCCCCTGCATCGGCAGGCTGACTCTCAACCACTGCGCCACCAGGGAAGCCCTGAAGGTATATTTTATATGGCATAATCAATACTAATTTTGGTGGCTTTTGGAATGAGCAGTGCTTCTCACAATAAAAGCAGTCTTCCACCTGAATGGCTAAAATCAAGGATGCTATATGTGGTTGGCATGACCATCATTTGGAAAAACACGAAATACATTCTAAAATAATGTGGACCACAAAATTGAGTCGTTTTAAAATTGACAATACAAAAGTTCCAAGAGCGCATGAACTAAATTCTAGAATTTACAGTAGTCAAGAATGACTTAATCATCATATATCCCAGGATATTTAAATTCATAATAAACAATTTTCTTTTAGATGCAATAATGAAAGTATTCTTTTAGTAGGTAAATTACAGTTTCTTAGGAGTTATTATTATTGTTTTTGCAGAAAAATGCATATTGTACTGATTTATTTGAAAGTACCTTGACAGAAATAATGTGTCTCTTAAGGCAATAATCTCAGTGTTAGAGAACAATTTAAAATAACACTGGGCATATTGGACTTAAGGGTAAAAAACATCACCATTTTATTGTCATCAAACCAATAAAAATGAGAATAACTCCCTGTCAACTTGAATGGTTTCAATGGGCAAAAATTTCCTTTTGTTTTGAACATTTGTGATCCAAGCCATTTTTTTCCACTTATGTACTAATCTCAATGAAACACACTTAGAACAGACAATCTCTTGTGGAAAAGTACTGAATTTTAGGCCTAATGAAAGACTTGCAAAAGTACATGCCTACTCTTTCTTGAATCAAATCTATTCTAAGATTTATTCATTCAAATCTCACTTCTGAGACATATTTGATTATCTTAAACATTCTCTAAGGTTTGAAGTATTTCAATATTTAATTTACTATACTACACTCAAACCTCTTTGTAAAGGACATTTTCCATACTTTTGTTAACTAATCTGAAGGATATCATAACCAAGAGAATACAGCAGAGATAGATTAAAGATAGCACATGGAAAAAGAATATGTTTCTAACCTGTTTTGGAAAAAATTGAGAATAAGTGAAAAGTAGTTTCATATAATAGATTTAAGAGATAATTTATGAAAGCATATTTCTTGAGAGTTGGCAGATCTTTGAATACACCATACTTTTGTGGAAACACAGAGTTGACAGTTGTCCTAAAGTCTAAGAACTTCATGTGATTGAGGCCATGGTGGCTGGGAAAATGTGTGAACCAGTGGGGGTAGATTACAGGTTTTAAAAAATTATTTATACAGTGTAACTCAAAAGCATGTGAAAAAGAGCCAAATTTACTTTTCAAACCTCAGACATGCCCATTGAATCTAGTCCTTTGTTATCTTAAATTAACATAGTAAAGCGTCACAGTATTCTATGTGCATTCTAAGATTCCATGGCATTTTTCTTTTTTCTACCTATTCCTTATAATCTCAGTTATTATATCAGAATTCTAAAATTATCACCTATTCACTGGGAAAAATATCTTAAGTGGCACTGTGTTTAATGAACTCAACTATAAGCACGATTCCAGGTCTTACACGGGGCATTCTTTTTTTTTTTTTTTTTTCTGTACGCAGGGCTCTCACTGTTT
>NW_006773039.1:484586-494013 GCF_000442215.2 Lipotes vexillifer | reverse complement strand
GTACGCAGGGCTCTCACTGTTGTGGCCTCTCCCGTTGCTGAGCACAGGCTCCGGACGCGCAGGCCCAGCGGCCATGGCTCACGGGCCCAGCCGCTCCACGGCATATGGGATCTTCCGGGACCGGGGCACGAACTCATGTCCCCTGCATCGGCAGGCGGATTCAACCACTGCGCCACCAGGGAAGCCCGGGGCATTCTTTTTTATGTCTTTCATGTCTCCTTTAGTTGTTTCAGAGATACTCACCACTTAGAACACTATTATCAACCATTGCTTATAATTGTCAACTGAAATCTTAAAGAGTTTATAGGACTCTTGCATTTGTAACCCTTAGGTCCAGATGTGACAGGTGTGACAAGTAAAAATGATTATTCTTTACCTTCCTTCATGCATCTAGACACAGCTTTAAGAAACGGTGAAAATTATGATATATGATGTGAAAATGGTGTTTTACATAAAATTAAAATATCTTAAATTTATTTGTGGTAATCTATTATATTGGACCCTGTCTTAAATTGCATCTCCTAGAAGCAGACTCAGATGGGGATTCTTGTTCAAGTGATACATTGAGTTCTATTTTTGCAGAGGAGGGGAATGAGGGAAACTGGATTAGGCAGGAGGTAAAAAGTTAACAAGAACATGGTCTCAGCAGCACAAATAGCAGCACATATTTAGCTCCACCATATGACAAGGGACTGGCCTTCTGTACAACTCTAGTTTGCTGGGGGTGGAGATGGGGGAAGGAGTGTGTCCACCCAGGCAAGTTAGCTATCATTTGGTCAAAGACAGTTCACCATAGGAGGGGGCATGTGTGAATTGTGATGAAATACGTACAAAGAGCAGAAAAGAGGATCTAGCTTGACACCAACAGTATCTACGGCAGACTCTGTTGCAATGTTTTAACATAACTGTAAATTTCATTTTAGCTTCTAAGTATCACTTTAAACATAATTAATATCAGATGCTGCTACCTCAGCCGAATGAAATTTCTCCTAATTAAACTAATTATTTAAAAATACTATGTGACAACCACAAAAACTCAAAAAAGGTTGTTTAATTTGGCATTGCAATAGAACTCTAGTTATATTAAACTCTTGATTAAAGTAACAAAATTAGTATCTTGCTCAAATAATCAGATAAATTTTAGGAAATAAATATATAATAATTTGTGAAGTATGTGTGTCTCTATTTTACTGCTCATTAAATATCACCAACCCAACAATGAGACACATACAATGAATTAGTTCATTGCCATGGTTAATTGCGAAATTTCAGCCATATAGAAACAAGACTTTTACCCATAAGTTTTTCTTTTTTTGGTTGTGAAGGTATATTAGTCTACAAAAATAGATTATATTTTATTTAACAGTTTATATTAACTTAATAAATTTAAAATACTTAAATGCATGTTATGTGTCTTCTTGCCCTGGACTCTTCAATAGTTAAATTTAGGCCTGCCCAAAAATGAACACTTATAAAGTCCTTGGTGTTTGATCATCTAAATTGCGCCTTTGTATTAGTTTTTAAAAAATGTGATTTGTCATCTCTTAATTATCAAATTTAGGCAGAATATATTTTAGTTCTACATCTAAAGAAACTGTACTTAACTCTCTCTCATATGGCATCCAAAATTATCCTTCTCTATTGCTCTTCCAAGTTTTCTTAATTAGATCTTCCTTTTCAGTTATTCTGTTTGCTATTTTCATTTATATAAACATATTTAAATTTCTATTTCTTTAGGATCAGATATAGGCCATAACTTTTTTTTATGTAAGACTAGGAAATTTATGCTCCTTTAGTAGATACTATCTTATCTCTACCACTATTTAACCTCTACTTGCTATATTGTTACATTTATAATGTCAAGGTATGAAATATTGACTTTAGGTTTTATAAATGCAATGAGCCAACTGTTGTCGGTACTTAAAATGACTCTGAAAATACAAAATTAAAAAATTTTGCTCATAAGATAGTTATTATGTTAATTTAATTGTTGACTACTTGTTCAACTCCTACTTTGGGTTATGCATAATCTTCCTGGGCTATTATAGAGGGAAGAAAATCATTTTAACAGACTATACCACTTCCCTTAATGACCAACTTACCCACGGTACCTGGAAAGTAGCTTTTTATATTGCTTTATGTCAGACAGTGATTTTGTCCAGGAAGGATTTTAATCAAAATGAAACAAATTAGGCATATAGGTAATTTATTCATTCTATGGGCTTATCACAATTGTGATGCAGATTTGCTGTATTTGGGAAATTTTCAAACATGCTAGCTTAAATTCATAGATTTACACAAAACCCAAAGTTTGCTCTCTGATCCCTTACTCACCCACCTTGGCTCCTACCCAACTCTTTCCAAAGATGTATTATAATGCTTCCAATACAACACAGAACCATAATAAGCACTTAGTTCTCCTTTTTAAAAATTATCTCATCTTAATAAGGAGAACATTTTGCTTCTTTTCCATTGTATTTTTCTGGCGGTTAACATAGTTATTTTAATTTTTTAAAAATCATTTCTGTACAATTGGTTTTGCTTCCTTTCAGAAATCTGTTTCCCTTAAATTACATTTAACTTTTTGCTCAAGCGTTTGTAAAACACTGATAATTAATTTAAAAATACTCATCATCTATTATTAATTTCAGTAAAAAACAGTATAATTCGATTTAGGGAGGGAAATATAATATTTTTCACTAAAACTTTGCCATTCAAAGGGCAAGCTTTGCCATTCCAAAGTTCAAGGCCAAATGGATTCTTCTCTCTTAAAGCAGAGAGAGGTTAAGTAACTTGTCCAAGGACATATAAACAGTGGGTTGTAGATGGCTACTCTACACACTCTTTAGCATCCAGGGTTACTGATAAAATGTGATGCCCGTTCAATTTATATTTCTTTTTAGGTAAATGAATCTTTCTTTCTAAAAATTGTAAAAGTTGTATCTATACTTTTTTTTATTGGAGTATAATTGCTTTACAATGTTGTGTTAGTTTCTGCTGTACGACGAAGTGAATCAGCTATATGTATACATATATCCCCTCCTTCTTGGATCTCCCACCCACCCACCCATCTAGGTCATCAAAGAACACCGAGCTGAGTTCCCTGTGCTATACCGCAGGTTCCCACTAGCTATCTATTTTACACATGGTAGTGTATTTATGTCAAATCTAATCTCCCAATTACTTTTGATGTAAGGAAATTCCACAGGAATATATCTAGATGTGGACATTCTGCTTCACACTTACTAGGCACATATCTCTATAGATTATTCATTTCTCAAAAGTTTTTACTATTATTTTAATGTTTAGTTTCTCCCTTTGTCTCCCCATTGTGTCATTATTTTTTCTATTTTCTTTTTATAGAATGTCTGTTATTTGGATATAGGTTATGCTGGACTGATTCCCTGTGTTTGTTAACTTTTCTGATATCCTCATCTCTTCATTTTTTTCTTTTATCTACATTCTAGAAATTTATTTCAAATTTACATGCCAGGCATTATTTTGATTCTATTCCTGAAAAATATGTATTTGAAAAATTTTAAGCTATCTTTTGCATTCCATTGAAAGATGATTCAGTTTCTTAGAAAACAGATACTATTCTTGAGCCTGATTTCCTATGTAATACACTGTCTCTGCGAGCACAGGAATGGGAGACTATCTGGACCTCTCTTCCATACATAGTTCACAAGTACTTTAAACTCATTATTTAAATGATGCAGGAGTCACAGCCTCCTCCTGCTGGCTATGGTTGAGGGCCTAATCATTCTCAGGGATCTGCCAATATGAAAATACCTACTTTTGAGGCTGCCTTATTCAGTGTATATTTTAGCTGCAGTGTTCTCTATTTTGACTTACCCCCTTTCCTTTTCTATCTCTATTACTCTGTTCTTAAGAAATATACCTGCTGTTGGTCACTAATAACCCAACTCCCTTTCAGTTATCAGTTCTGTAATACATTTATTCCCCTTTGTACATAATTAACACCATTTCAGTGAGATAAGCTTGGAAGAGGGGAAATGTAAATACATACAGTCCTCATTTTAAGCCATAAATATGATGCCTGAGAACTTTTTTTTTAATAAGAGCTATATTTTAAAATTTATTTGAAAGTTATAAAACTCTATGGATTCTAGTTATAGGAAATGTTTGATTAATAAATATTATTAATCCAGCCTCAAAGTTTTAATACTATGACCCTGATCTCTTTTTCCTGTAAGATCTGTCAAATATATAACAGCTCTTATTCCCTTTTGAAAAATGTCTGTTTTCCTCACTCTTTTTTTCTACTATAACTGTTAGAAAGTTACTATGTCTTTTCTACTTGTTTTCTGTGACAAGTTCACTGGCCTAGAGTTCTCTGTTATATTTTTTCATCTTTCATTTCCATTGTAAGCAATATATGCTACCTCAAGCAGTCTTTTAATGGCTTCCATCTTTCCTTCTCTTTTTCACTGATAACCTTGTGACTGAAGTACTATCATCCACCTCCAGGCCACTCAAGAGCAGTCACAGTTCTCATTCATCTTGAAACTCTAATAATTGAAGTCCTTTACCTGCTCATATCTTTCTGTTAGATGTAAGATTTGTCTGTTACAAAAAATTATCATTTTGTTTCAAGATTACAGATAGGTGCTGAAGTGTATACTACATTTAAGAATAAGCTCTCCTTTAAAGCTTCTAAAAATTCTTTCTCTCAACCACCAGTAAACATGCCCTTCAGATTATAGAAAGTGAAAAGTAGATCATCATGAATAAATAATTGATCTAGTCTGTCCCTGGAAAGAAAAGATGATACAAACTTGTAATTGACATTTACAAAATGTCTTCAATAGATTTTTTTTTTTTAAGCACAGAACTGTAAACTTCTAAAAGGGGGGAATGAGAAATCCCTAGGAACACAATGCATTTATCAAGACTTTTTTCCTCCTAGACTTTCCAGGAAATCTAAGTTACATTGCTCTTTCCTGCCTGAATTTCCCCTCTCTCCAAATCATTCTTCTACAACTCCTCCCTTCTCTTCTTGTTCTCACACAGAGAATTGGAAGAATCCCGGACTGGGAATCTCAGGCACTCTGGAAAAGCACCTGACAGTTTGTACCTTCTTTAAAACTCGCTATGGTCAATACATTTTGACTAAGTAGTATCAACTACCGTGGAACATGCTAGCAATAGGAGCAACTGCTCCTAAAGTGAGAAAACTTTGCATATGGATTTTTTTGACCCTTCTCTTTACAGGAAGATGTTGAAAATTGATTAGCAACCCTTCTTACACTTAAAATGTTTTGAACAAGAGCTCAATCTTCTAGCAAAAAGAAATCAAGCTTCCCTTGGAGGTAAGGAAGTAAAAGTAAACTTAAATGTTTTCCTTATGCTACCAAGTTAGAATTTCAGAAAAGTTTATATAACAACTTGTAATTGATCTTGCACAGAGAGATTATCTTTTAAGGGGTTCTCTAGTGAAATAACAAGCTATATGATTTTCATCTCTATTACTAGATTTTCTTAAAGATAAACAAGGTTGAAATGAACATTCTAGCAGTTGAAAAAGTGATCAGCAATGTCACAGAAACTCAAAATACTGACATTTTTATGGACAGATTACTACCTATTCAAGAACATTTACAAGTAAATTCATTTCTATTCTGCTGAGTGAGTCAGAAATGTATTGGATAGAGAGAATGGAGGCTTATAGCAAAACTCTCCGTCAAGGAGGACCTTCAAGATGGCAGAGGAGTAAGAGACGTGGAAATCACCTTCCTCCCCCACAAATACATCAAAAATGCATCTACATGTGGAACAGCTCCTACAGAACACCTACTGAACGCTGGCAGAAGAACTCAGACCTCCCAAAAGGCAAGGAACTCCCCACGTACCTGGGTAGGGCAAAAGGAAAAAGAAAAAACAGAGACAAAAGAATAGGGACGGGACCTGCCTTTGGGAGGGAGCTGTGAAGGAGGAAAAGTTTCCACACACTAGGAAGGCCCTTTACTGGCAGGTATGGGGTATGGGTGCAGGGGCGGCGGGTTGGGGGAGAAGCTTCGGAGCCGCGGAGGAGAGCGCAGCCACAGGGGCGCGGAGGGCAGAGCGGGGAGATTCCCGCACAGAGGATCGGGGCCGACCAGCACTCGCCAGCCCGAGAGGCTTGTGTGCTCACCTGCCGGGGTGGCTGGGGGCTGGGAGCTGAGGCTCGGGCTTCAGAGGTCAGAACCCAGGAAGAGGACTGAAGTTGGCTATGTGAACACAGCCTGAAGGGGACTAGTGTGTGACAGCTAGCCAGTAGGGAGTCTGGGAAGAAGTCTGGTCCTGCATAAGGGGCAAGAGACCATTGTTTCAGGGTGTGCAAGGAGTGGAGATTCAGAGCACTGCCTAAACAAGCTCCAGAGATGGGCGCAAGGCGTGGCTATCAGCACAGACACCAGAGATGGGCATGAAACACTAACACAGCTTCTGGAGCCACCAAGAAGCCGGTGTGCAAGCACAGGTCACTATCCACACCTCCCTGCCCAGGAGCCTGCGCAGTCTGCCACTGCCAGGGTCCCGTGATCCAGGGACAACTTCCTGGGAGAATACACATCATGCCTCAGGCTGTTGCAACATCACACCGGCCTCTGCCACCACAGGCTTGGGCTGCATTCTGTACCCCTCCGTACCACTGGCCTGAGTGAGCCAGAGCCCCTTAATCAGCTGCTACTTTAACCCTGTCCTGTCTGGGCGGGGAAAAGATGCCCTCAGGTGACATACATGCAGAGGCGGGGCCAAATCCAAAGCTGAACCCTGGGAGCTGTGCAAACAAAGAAGAGAAAGGAAAATGTCTCCCAGCAGCCTCAGGAGCAGTGGATTAAATCTCCACAATCAACTTGATGTACCCTGCATCTGTGGAATACCTGAATAGACAACGAATCATCCCAAAACTGAGGCAGTGGACTTTGGGAGCAACTGTAGACTTGGGGTTTGCTGTATGAAACTGACCAGTTTCTGATTTATATGTTTATTTTAGTTTAGTTTTTTAGCACTTGTTATCATTGGTTGATTTGTTATTGGTTTGGTTGCTCTCATCTTTCTTTTTTTCTTTTCTTAATTATTTTTTTATTTTAATAACTTTTTAATTTAATTTAATTTTTTTTTCTTTCTTTCTTTTTCTCCCTTTCTTCTGAGCCATATGGCTGACAGGGTCTTGGTGCTCCAGCTGGGTTTCAGGCCTGAGCCTTGGAGGTGAGAGAGACAAGTTCAGGACACTGGACCACCATAGACCTCCTGGTCCCATGTAATATCAATGGGCGAGAGTTCTCCCAGAGAGCGCCATTTCAGCGCTAAGACCCAGCTCCACTTGATGACCAGAAAGCTCCAGTGCTGGACACCCCATGAAAAACAACTAGCAAAACAGGAACACAACTCAATCCATTAGCAGACAGGCTGCCTAAAGTCATACTAAGTTCACAGACACTCCAAAACACAACACTGGATATGGCACTGCCCACGAGAAGGACAAGATATAGCCACACACACCAGAATGGAGTCACCAGTTCCCTCTAAGAGGAGGCCTACACAACCCACTGAAACAACCTTACCCACTGGGGGCAGACACCAAAAACAATGGGAACTATGAACCTGCAGCCTGCAAAAAGGAGACCCCAAACACAGTAAGATAAGCAAAATGAGAAGACAGAGAAATACACAGCAGATGAGCAACTTAAAAACACACCAGACCAAACAAATGAAGAGGAAATAGGCAGTCTACTTGAAAAAGAATTCAGAGTAATGATAGCAAAGATGATTCAAAATCTTGGAAATAGAATGGAGAAAATACAAGAAACGTTTAACAAGGACCTAGAAGAACTAAACTACAAGCAAACAATGATGAATAACACAGTAAATGAAATTAAAAATTATCTAGGAGTCAATAGCAGAATAACTGAGGCAGAAGAACGGATAAGTGACCTGGAAGATAAAATAGTGGAAATAACTACAGCAAAGCAAAATAAAGAAAAAAGAATGAAAAGAATTGAGGAGAGTCTCAGAGACCTCTGGGACAACAGTAAACACACCAACATTCAAAGTATTGGGATCCCAGAAGAAGAAGAGAAAAAGAAAGGGTCTGAGAAAATATTTGAAGAGATTAAAGTTGAAAACTTCCCTAACATGGGAAAGGATATAGTCAGTCAAGTCCAGGAAGTGCAGAGAGTCCCATAAAGGATAAATCCAAGAAGAAACATGCTAAGACACATATTAATCAAACTATCAAAAATTAAACACCAAGAAAAAATATTAAAAGCAGCAAGGGAAAAGCAACAAATAACATACAAGGGAATGCGCATAAGGTGAACAGCTGATCATTCAGCAGAAACTCTGCAAGATAGAAAGGAGGGCTTCCCTGGTGGCGCAGTGCTTGAGAGTCCGCCTGCCAATGCAGGAGACGCGGGTTCGTGCCCCGTTTCGGGAAGATCCCACATGCCGCGGAGCGGCTGGGCCCGTGAGCCATGGCCACTGAGCCTGCGCGTCCGGAGCCTGTGCTCCGCAAATGGGAGAGGCCACAACAGTGAGAGGCCCGCATAACGCAAGGAAAAAAAAAAAAAGAATAAACCCAAAACAATTAAGAAAATGGTAATAGGAACATTCGTATCAATAATTACCTTAAATATAAAAGGATTAAATGCTCCCACCAAAAGACATAGACTGGCTGAATGACCTGTATGACAAGACCTGTATATATGCTGTATACAAGAGACTCACTTCAGACCTACGGACATGTACAGACTGAAAGTGAGGGGATGGAAAAAGATATTACATGCAAATGGAAATCAAAAGAAAGCTGGAGTAGCAATTCTCATATCAGACAAAATTGACTATAAAATAAAGACTATTACAAGAGACAAAGAAGGACACTACATAATAATCAAGGGATCAATCCAAGAAGAAGGTATAACAATTGTAAATATGTATGCACCCAACAGAGGAGCACCTCAATACATAAGGCAAATGCTAACAGCCATAAAAGAGGAAATCGGTAGCAACACAATCATAGTACGGGACTTTAACACCCCATTTTCACCAATGGACAGATCATCCAAAATGAAAATAAATAAGGAAACACAAGCTTTAAATAACACATTAAACAGGAGGGACTTAATCGATATTTACAGGACATTCCATCCAAAAACAACAGAATACACTTTCTTCTCAAGTGCCCATGGAACATTCTCCAGGATAGATGATATCTTGGGTCACAAAACTGTAAATTTAGGGCTTCCCTGGTGGCGCAATGGTTGACAGTCCACCTACCGATGCAGGGGACACAGGTTCATGCCCCAGTCCGGGAAGATCCCACATGCCACGGAATGGCTAGGCCCGTGAGCCATGGCCGCTGAGCCTGCGCGTCCGGAGCCTGTGCTCCGCGATGGGAGAGGCCACAACAGTGAGAGGCACGCAT
>NW_006773039.1:477736-484576 GCF_000442215.2 Lipotes vexillifer | reverse complement strand
CAAAAAAAAAAAAAAAAAAAAACTATAAATTTAAGAAAATTGAAATTGTATCAAGTATCTTTTCCAACCACAATGCTATGAGACTAGATATCAATTACTGGAAAAATATTGTAAAAAATACAAACACATGGAGGCTAAACAATTTGCTACTAAATAACCAAGAGATCACTGAAGAAATCAAAGAGGAAATCAAAAAATGCCTAGAAACAAATGACAATGAAAACACAATGACCCAAAACCTATGGGATACAGCAAAAGCAATTCTAAGAGGGGAGTTTATAGCAATACAATCCTACCTCAAGAAACAAGAGACATCTCAAATAAACAACCTAACCTTACACCTAAAGCAATTAGTGAAAGAAAAACAAAAGAAACCCAAAGTTAGCAGAAGGAGAGAAATCTTAAAGATCAGATCAGTTATAAATGAAAAAGAAATTAAGGAAACGATAACAAAGATTAGTAAAACTAAAAGCTGGTTCTTTGAGAAGATAAACAAAGTTGAAAACCATTAGCCAGACTCATCAAGAAAAAAAGGGAGAAGACTCAAATCAACAGATTTAGAAATGAAAAAGGAGAAGTAACAACTGATACTGCATTAATACAAAGGACCATGAGAGCTTACTACAAGCAACTATATGCCAATAAAGTGGACAACCTGGAAGAAATGGACAAATTCTTAGAAATGTACAACCTGCCAAGGCTGAACCAGGAAGAAATAGAAAATATAAACATACCAATCACAAACACTGAAAGGGTAAAAACAATAAAATAATCACAATAGATGCAGGAAAAGCTTTCAACAAAATTCAATACCATTGTTGATAAAAACTCTCCAGAAAGTAGGTATAGAGGGAACTTGCCTCAACATAATGAGGGATACATATGACAAACCCACAGCCAACATCATTCTCAATGGTGAAAAACTGAAACTATTCCCACTAAGATCAGTAAAAAGACAAGATTGTCCACTCTCACCACTATTATTCAACATAGTTTTGGAAGTTTTAGCCACAGCAATCAGAGAAGAAAAAGAAATAACAGGAATCCAAATTGGAAAAGAAGAGGTAAAACAGTCACTCTTTGCAGTTGACATGATATTATACATAGAGAATCCTAAAGATGCTACCAGAAGACTACTAGAGCTAATCAATGAATTTGGTAAAGTAGCAGGATACAAAATTAATGCACAGAAATCTCTTGCATTCCTATACATCAATGATGAAAAATATGAAAGAGAAATTAAGAAAACACTCCCTTTTACCACTGCAGCAAAAAGAATAAAATAACTAGGAATAAACCTACCTAAGGAGACAAAAGACCTGTATGCAGAAAACTATAAGACACTGATGAAGGAAATTAAAGATGATACAAACAGATGGAGAGATATACCATGTTGCTGGATTGGAAGAATCAACATTGTGAAAATGACTATAGTACCCAAAGCAATCTACAGATTTAATGCAATCCCTATCAAAATACTAATAGCATTTTTCATAGAACTAGAACAAAAATTTCACAATTCTTATGGAAATACAAAAGACCCTGAATAGCCAAAGCAACCTTGAGAAAGAAAAATGGAGCTAGAGGAATCAGGCTCCCTGTCTTCAGACTATAGTACATAGCTACAGTAATCAAGACAGTATGGTACTGGCACAAAAACAAAAATATAGATCAATGGAACAGCATAGAATGCCCAGAGATAAACCTACACACATATGGTCAGCTTAACTTTGATGAAGGAGGCAATAATATACAATGGAGAAAAGACAGCCTTTTCAATAAGTGCTGCTTAGAAAAGTGGACAGCTTCATGTAAAAGAATGAAATTAGAACACTCCCTAACCCCAGACACAAAAATAAACTCAAAATGGATTAAAGACTTAAATTTAAGGCCAGACACTATTAAACTCTTAGAGGAAAACATAGGCAGAACACTCTATGACATAAATCACAGCCAGATACTTTTTAACCCACCTCCTAGAGAAATGAAATAAAAACAAAAATAAACAAATGGGACCTAATGAAATGTAAAAGCTTTTGCTCAGCAAAGGAAACCATAAATAAGAACAACAACAAAGAAAACCATAAACAAGAAAACTCTCAGAATGGGAGAAAATACTTGCAAATGAACCAACTGACAAAGGATTAATCTCCAAAATATACAAGCAGTTCATGCAGCTCAATATAAAAAAAAACAAACAACCCAATCCAAAAATGGGTGGAAGACCTAAATAGACATTTCTCCAAAGAAGATATACAGATTGCCAACAAACACATGAAAGGATGCTCAACACCACTAATCATTAGAGAAATGCAAATCAAAACTGCAATGAGGTATTACCTCACACCAGTCAGAATGGCCATCACTAAAAAATATACAAACAATAAATGCTGGAGAGGGTGTGGAGAAAAATGAACTCTCTTGCACTGCTGGTGAGAATGTAAACTGATACAGCCACTATGGAGAACAGTATGGAGGTTCCTTAAAAAACTAAAAATAGGACTACCATACGACCCAGCAATCCCACTATCGGGCATATACCCTGAGAAAACCATAACTCAAAAATAGTCACGTACCACAGTGTTCACTGCAGCACTATTTACAATAGCCAGGACATTGAAGCAACCTATGTGTCCTTTGACAGATGAATGGATAAAGAAGATGTGGCAAAAAGGAACAAATCTGAGTTATTTGTAGTGAGGTGGATGGACAAAGAGTCTGTCATACAGAGTAAAGTAAGTCAGAAAGAGAAAAACAAATACCATATGTTAACACATATACATGGAATCTTAAAAAAAAAATAAGGTTCTGAAGAACGTAGGGACAGGACAGGATTAAAGAAAGAGACGTAGAGAATGGACTTGAGGACACAGGGAGTGGGGAAGTGTAAGCTCTGAAAAAGTGAGAGAGTGGCACTGACATATATACACTACCAAATGTAAAATAGATAGCTAATGGGTAGCAGCTGCATAGCACAGGGAGATCAGCTTAGTGCTTTGTGACCACCTAGAGGGGTGGGGTAGGGAGGTTTGGAGGGAGACGCAAGAGGGAAGAGATATGGGAACAGATATATATGTGTAACTGATTCACTTTGTTATAAAGCAGAAACAAACACAACATTGTAAAGCAATTATACTCCAATAATGAGGTTAAAAAAACCCACAACCCTCTTTCATTCATAGTGACAGTGTGTTTGTGGGTAATGACTGCTAATAATATATTTTGGAGTGCAATGATGCAAAACTAATTGCTTCATTGAAAAGATTTTGAGAATCCTTCTGATCCAATTTCTCTAGTTCTTTTTAAAAAGGTGAAGGTTCATTGAAATGCTTTTGAGAATGCCTCTGATCCAATTTCTCTAGTTCTTTTTAAAAAGGTGAAGGTTCATTTAAAAGGTCAGAACAATTTAAACATCTATAAAAAAGCTCCCTCCCTTCCAACACACCCCCACATACAAACTTTCTTACATTCGCTGACCAGAGAACTGTGCTACATGCAGATGGAAGTTGTTGGGTCAGAGTATGAAATCCAGAAAACAAATAGAATTTCATGCTTTTATCAAATAAAAAATTGAATTAAGGTATCAACATCTATGTTGAAAAAATTATGTGGATAATTATATATCTTGATAATAGTTATTCAACATCTACTGCATACTTCAGATACTTCTATCCACATGTATTTAGATAGTAGACTCATATTGCTTGTTAAACTAATAAAATGTTTTAGGTGTCCTACCATTCATACCCATTGTATCATTATATCCCATGTCTCCCTGGCCCCAACTTCCTGAAAAAGTGAGAGGATAGATCCTTATTTAATAATAGTTTATATTGTATTATGCTTAAAATTTCAACCTCTACAGCCATGCAACATAGTTCCAAATTTCATCATCAACTGGTATGACTGTGTGACCTTGAACAATTTAACTTTTACCTCAATTTCCTTATCTTTAAGGGAATAATATTTATAACTATCTTATAGTTTTTTTTATAGGATTGAGAAAATTATGTAAAGTTTTATCAACTGGCAAATCAGATTGCTAACATCATTAGCATCATCTTTCTCTTACATAGTACTGTACCTTCATTAGTAAAATCATGTGATGCCTCCCTCAGCCCCTTATATCCTGATTTCCTCAATTGAGGTAGCTTACATATTCCCTTAGAAAACCACTATAGAGACCTCTGACCTTATGAATACTTTTTGTTTGTTTGCTACTTCTGGAAATGACCTGCAAGCCAACTGTACACACGTCTCTTCTTAGTATCACTGCTGGTTTGTTTTTTATTTGTGGGTTGGTTTGTGTGTGTGTGTGTGTGTGTGTGTGTGTGTGTGTGTGTGTGTGTGTCTAATCACTGAAAGACTCAGAAAATAGGGTTACTTCTCACCAATCTCAGTGCCATTGTGTCTGCTCTGTGTGGCTGTCTCATTCTAAAGCAGTGAGGTCATTTCCATCCTGTTTTGTGGTCCTATTACCTCTCCTCTATCTTACCCCAGGAAATGGAAAGCACTTCCTATCCACCCATGGAAAAGAATTACCTGGTTTCCACTCTGCTCCTAGCTTTTCCACCCCTAGAATCTCCTTCACTCCACAGACTGCCTGAAATTCAGATCCAGATATATTTTCCAAAGTGGAAATATCTACTATCTGTAATTCTCCCAATTTCCAAAACCCATACAAATATAACACAATTATGCAAATATGGTAAAGATGAAAAATGGTTTTGGTGCTCTGATTAAATACCTGTATTCTTGCTTTATTATATTTTTTGGAGTCAGGATTTCTGACTATTTTGCCAGGATATATACACTGAAAATGTTGTTGTTATTTCTATCCATAATTCCTGGTTGTTTTCACTGACAGTGTTGGTAAGGCTATCTAGTTTGCTGGAAGCAGACTATTCAAAGCCATGTGATCTCCTCCTCTGAGGAAGGTAGAAACTTCAGGAAAGGCAATACATTGTGTTAGCTCACTTAAATAGCTGTGAAAAAAGTCTGCACAACAATTTGAAGTACTATTTTGCAGTTTCTAGTAAAACTGATAAGTTGCATATCATACATCAGCAAGTCTACCTCTGGGTCCATACTCTTTTACACATGTACATGAGAAGATTTATAATCAAAAAAGTTTATAACACAACTGTTTGAACTATTAAGCACTAGAAAAACTAAATAAATAATTTATTCTAGAAATATAAAATAGGGGAATGAATAGAGTATACATTAACATGATTAGATCTCAAAAATAACTGATATGGGTGAAAAAATAAAGTTGAAATATAACTTGTGCCAACTTATTTTTAAAAACATAGAAGACTATAAACATATATTGTTTGTGGATTCATGCATATATGTTAAAATATAATTTAAAAGCATAATTGATGAAATGATGCAATGCAAACTCAAGCAACTTCAGAAGAAGGTGTTTGGGAATGAAATAGGGTACTGATGGGAAGAATGGAAGCATATATTCATTGATTTTAAAATGTAAAGAGTTATTTTAGACTGTTGATTATAACATGATTTGCACTTTTTATATCATTATTTCCTCATTTAAATGCCTTAAATCTCAAGGGAAAATACAAAGTAGATTTAAATAGTGTTCAAGGGAAGGTGAAGAGCAGGACCAGAACTTTGAATTTTATAATTACAGATTTATAAACATTAAGTAAAGTTTATCACTTTGCATTAATATATCATGTACTGCCTTAAAATAACCTTTGAACAACGTCCCTTCAGTGCATGCTTAGTGTAATAGATCCTAATAGTGATGTTTATTTTTCTTTGCTCATCACAAGGAATACATTTATTACATGTGAAGAGGCATACAATTTATATTTCTTGGTAAATTGGCAAAAAATATTTTGATTTTATTAACATGTAATATTTTTCTCCCAATTCTGTGATAATTATTTCAGACTTGACCTTATGACCTTAAGAACACTGTAAAATCCTATATTATCTGAACTTGCAATTTGTTTATCCATGACTTTCTTGATACACCAGATGCCTGCCAGAAGGGCAAAGTACAAAGAAGAGCTTTCAACAACACTTCAATTTGAATTCACTTTGTTTAAAACTGTGTTCTATTTTCAAAATACTTTATTTCCATTTTTAAATTTTTTCCATTGGAAAAAGTCAGAATCCAAAGGCTCAAGGACCATTCAGTCAGTCAAGTCATGTTCTCATGCCAGAGGTAATGTTGTTAGTCACTTATGCATTGAATAATTTATGCATTATTTTAATACCCTAAAACTGTTAAAGTGACACTCTTAGGTCTATGTAGTATTTACTCCCAAAACTGTAAGTTCCATTTAATGATGGCCATGATTATAACCATAAAGTTTTTCTATAGGCAAATTGCAGCAAAATTTTGAGTTGTTTTTGTGAAAAAAATGTTCTAGAACACTGTTTATGGTGGCTTGCAAAGGTTTATGTCAAACCTCTGAGAATTATTAAAAAGTGAACTTAAGTATAAAATGCAAGGCAGTCAGTAATGAATACACAGTAATTTAGAACAATTCTCCTCCTGTAAAAATGGTAAATGCTATTAAAATTGTGAATGTAAATATATATATACTTTTAACTAAAAATTATGCATATAAAATTTATAGATACACATACATAAAACTTTATATGCATATATCAAGGTGCAGGAGAAGACAAAAATAAAGAGGTGAGGCTAGCTTTTAAAGTTGCTTTCACTCTGGGCTAAGAAGCTGAGAAGCAGTTTTGAAAGCCTTGAGAGGAAAAGCAAAGTTAAAATCCAGGTTCATTGAAACACTGGGTATCTGGTAAACAATCCTCTGCTTATACTTAATTATGTACGTTCCCTAC
>NW_006773039.1:444791-477350 GCF_000442215.2 Lipotes vexillifer | reverse complement strand
TCCCTACACTGCACAGCTGTACCCTAGGAGTAAACTTTAATTAAAATTAAACTAGGTTTTGCAGACATGGAATCCTGGCTTCAAGTCATTTCTGTGGTCCAGAGAATTTCAACTTGTGAAATTGGTTTAGAGAGATTTTAGACTGGTAGTTCCTTCACATGGCTTTAAAAGCAGAAGAAAATTCTCTCTGAGCTAATGTAATATTCTTCTAGTTCTCAAATTATGTCACAAAATTTTCTAAAATACTTATTTCACATCTAATATATTCTAGTCACAGGAAAAGGCAAATCACTGTGACTGAGAACCAGTAGAAATAATTGACAACAGATAAAAGCCCACTGTAGTGAAGGACATTCTTTCTATTGGGGAGAAGAATTAAACTTTTGAAATGTCATCAAGGAACAGAAAAACATAAGCAAGATATTTCATATTTGCAAAAGGACCAAATAGAAATTCTAAAAATGGAATACCATTTAATAACCAAGAGTAAAAACTCAACAGGTGGGATTAATGGCAGTATTAGAATTAAAATACAGCTTCCAGATTGAAGCACATAGAGACAAAAGTTTGTAAAATTGTGAAGAGGGAAGAGACATGACAAATGTAGTGAGAATATATAACAAAGTTAATTGAAGTAAATGGAGATGAGAGAAGATGTGGTAGAAATTATATATTTTTTTAATTTATGAGGATTTCCTCTAATTGATTAAAAAAAGCATCTGTAGATTCAAGAAGACAAATGAATATCAAAAAGGTCAATAAAATGAAATTCATAGCCAAAGACGTCATTTGAACCCAAAGAAAATCAAACATAAAAATAAATCTTAAAACAGATTACATTTAAGTTAGCTACAGTTTGCAGCTTTTGGGCTCATAAATGATTTCTACCAGCAAAATAGAACCAAGATAGCAGGAGAATATTTTAATATGTGTATAGAAAATAATTGCCAACCTCAAATCTAAATACAAGAAAAAATACTATATAAAAATGAATGTGAAAAAAAGGCATTTCTAGACAAACAAGTCCTGATAAGATCCACCATTAGCAAACCTGTCATAAAATGAATACTTAGAGCTTTCTTCAGGAGGAAAGAAAACAATCTCAGTTTTTAGTTTGGAGATGCAAGAAGGAATGAAGAGCAGCAGAAATTAAAAAGTACACATTCACCAAGATAGACAAAATTCTGGCCCATAAAACACACCTCAACAAATTTAAAAGAATGGAAATCATACAATATCTGCTCTCAGACTACAGTGGAATTTAATCAGAAATAAATAACAGGAAAATTACTGGAAAACCCCAAAATATGTAGAGATTAAACAACATGCTACTAAATAGACATGGGACAAAGAAGCAATCACAAGAGAAATTTAAAAATATTTTGAATAGAATGAAAATAAAAGCACAATTATCAATATTTGTGGGATGCAGTGAAAACAGTGCTTGGAGGAAAATTTGTAACATTGAAAGCATATAGTCGAAAAAAAATTCTAAAATCAATAAATAATCTAAGTTCCCATCCTAGGAAACTAGAAAAAGAGAAGCAAACTAAATCCAAAGCAAGCAGAAAAAAATACATAATAAGAGCAGCAATCAATGAAATTGAAAACAGGAAATCAATAGAGAAAACCAACACAACCAATACTTGGTTCTTTGAAAAGATCCATGAACTTGGCAAGCCTCCAACCAGGCTAAGAGAGGAGAGGGCACAAATTGCTCAGATCAGAAATAAAAGAGAGGACATTAAAACAGATCCCATGGACAATAAAATTGTCCCACAAATTTGATAACCTATAAGTAATGGACCAATTCCTTGAAAGGTACAATCTGCCAAAACTCATACATAAAGAAAGAGACAATTGGAATAGGCCTATATCTTAAGGATATTGAATCAATAATTAATAGCATTCCAAACAGAAAGCCCCGGGCCCAGAAGGGTTCACTGGTGAATTTTATCAAAGATTTAGGGGGAAATTATACCAATTTTCTATGATCTCTTCAAGAGGATAGAAGCAGAAGAAATACTTCTTAACTCATTCTGTGAGGCCAGCATTACCATAATACCAAAACCAGACAAAGATATTACAAGAAAAGAAAACTTCAGGCCAATATTTCTCATATACATAAATGCAAAAATTCTAAAGATAATATTAGTGAGTTGAATCCAACAATGCATATAAAGAATTATATACCATGACCAAGTGGGATTTATACCAGGTACACAAGGCTGATTCAACATTTGAAAATCAATTAATGTAATCCATCACCTCAACAGGCTGAAAAAGGAAACCCAAATAATCATATCAATAGATGCAGAAAAGGCATTTGACAAAATCAAACACCCATTCACGATAATCACTCTCAGTAAACTAGGAATAGAGGGGAACTTCCTTGAATTGATAAAGAATATCTAAAAACGTATACCTAGCATCATACTTAACGGTGAGAAACTTGAAGCTTTCCCACTAATATCAGGAACATAGCAAGAATGTTTCCTGTCACGACTGTTCTTCAGCGTCATAACACATGTCTTGCAATAAGCCAAGAAAATGAAATAAAAGGCGCACAGATTGGGAATAAAACTATTTGTTTGTAGATGACATGACCATATGTAGAAAATCCAAGAGAATCCACAAAAAAAACTCCTGGAACTAAAAAGTGATTGTAACAAGGTTGCAGGATACAAGTTTAATATATAAAAACAATCACTTTCTCTATATCAGTAATAAACAAGGGGAATTTGAAATTAAAGACAAAATACCATTTACTTTAGCACCCCCCAAAAATGAAATACTTAGGTACAAATCTAACAAAATATATACAAGACCTATATGAGGAAAACTACAAAACTCTGGTGAATAAAATCAAAGAACTAAATAAATGGAGAGAGATTCCATGTTCATGGATATGAAGACTCCAAATTGTCAAGATGTCAGTTCTTCCCAAATTAATCTATAGATTCAATGCATTTCCATTCAAAATCCCAGCAAGTTATTCTGCGGATACTGACCAACTCACTCTAAAGTTTATATGGAGAGGCAAAAGATCCAGAATATCTAACACAATTTTGAAGAAAAACAAAGTTGGAGGACAGATACTACCTGACATTTGTCCTATACTACAGTAATCAAGATAGTGTGGTATTAGCAAAAGAACACACAAGTAGATCAATGGAACAGATTAGAGAGCCCAGAAATAGCCTCCCATAAATGATGAATATATGTAGCACTGAGGTTTTTTAGGTCAATGACAATAATTTGTATGATACTGCAATGTATGATACATGTCATTATACATTTGTCCAAACCAACAGAATATATAACACCAGGAGTTAACCACAATGTTATAATGTATAGTATGGACTTTGGGTAACTATGATTTGTTAACATAAGTTCATCAATCTTAAAAAAGTTACCATTCTGGTGGGGGATGTTTATAACTGGGAAGGCTATGCATGTATTAGGGCAGGGGGTGTATGAGAAGGCTCTGTGCCTTCCCCTTGATTTTGATGTGAACATTAAACTACTCTAAAAAAATAGTCAATTTTTTAAAGTATATTTTATTATATAAATCTAAATTAACATTGGCTACACAACTATAACAGTAATGTATTATAGGGTTCAAAACAGACTAGGAAAAAAAATAGGAAAATAGCTTTTAAATTGAGGGGAGGCATAAAGCCAACAATGTTTGTACACCATTCATTTTCCCAGATCCTTTCCACCTGCCCCTGTTTCTGTTAGCCTCCCTTCTCAGCTCCCTGAAATCCTTAGCTAAAAACTTTTTGTCACTGGAGCAAAAAAACCTATTTCCTTTGCCATGGGTCAGGACAAAACTGAGGCATTGCTTAAACTCCAGAGGTACCATGTGAGGCTTTCTCTCTTCCTTTTCCTTCCTATTTCCTATAATTCTTTTCTGTTTCTCCTGGAAGTGATTCTCCAATACATCACCAACAGATAATACCTAAACTGAGGATCTGTTTCTGTTTCTTAAAGACCTATCTAAGGTAGTTTTAAGTTTGGATTAAACTCTTCTAAAGTGTTTATAAATACATGGAAGGGAGTAAAATATCCAAGTAATATCAACTTTGATAAGTCTAGCTTGCATGGAAGAGTCATTAGCCTAATGACCAAATAGGAAAAGAGTGTATAGTATCCGAACGAAAGATAAAAAATGAATAATAAAAATAATCAAGTCAAGACTCATAAAACAGCCAGGACAAATAAAAAGCACACTGTAAGCTGGTAAATTTAAAATCAAGTACATCACTGGTTACATTATTAATCCTATACACATAATGTTGAGCAAAAGGAATCAAACACATTGAAAACATGCTGTATTATTCCATTCATATTCAATTCAAAACTGTCACGCTAAAACCATGGTGCTTAGGGGTTTATACTTAACATAATAAAATTGTAACAAAGGAAAGCAAGCAATCACTTCATGAAGAAGTGAAGAAGAAATATTAGATCAGTGATCACCTTGAGCAGGGAGAGAAGGATTTGCAATCTGGACTAGGAATTCAGGGTTTCTCTCTTTCAGATCCATTTTATTGCACTGGATCAGTGGTGCTGACTTCAAATGGAGGTAGTCTAAGCAATTTTCATGATGCCTAAGGTGCACAGGCAAGCTGAAATCCCCCATTCGAATCATTTTTTTGTATGGCAATTTACACTTTCAGAGTATTTTACATTTGTCTAAATATTGGTATTAATATTTAAATTCTAAATATTGGTATTTAGAGTGCTCAAAGTCTAAATATTGGTATTAATACTGCTTTGTTTTTGCAAATATTAATACTAAAGTTTTCCAGATGAAGGCACTTATGTTTGAAAGGATTCAGTGACTTGTCCAAAAGATAATTTGGGGCTTAAACTTAGATCCTTTGAATTTTAAGCCTGTGCTTGGCCCACTGTATCACATTACCTCTCTACAATCATATTGTTATGAATAATTTTCTAAATTTTATAAATGCCTCTGGAAATCATGTTATAATGCTTGCATAGTTATAAGGGTTGAAGCAGTATAATATTTTCAAAATTTGTATCGTGTCTGCAAAGGTATAGTAATGAAGCCATGAAGTCCTAAAATCTGATGCTATAACTTCTGATGAGGGTGGTAAAGCTAGACTAATATTTATCTTTAGGTATGACTGCCCACCCTCATTAATTTGAAATTCACCAATTCACACTTCACAGTAATTCATTTAGGGCATTTACTAAACTGTAATAAAATGGCCTGAGCTTTGACTTATCTATAATGAAGGGGTTGGTAGGAAAATTAATACTTGCCCAGAGAATAATGAAATGACTGAAAAGAATGGAAGGACCATTTTCAGGTGTCCAAGCACTCTAGAAATCATTTACATACAAGCAATTGATGAGCTAATTTCAACTCATTCTTATCTATTCAATGAAGCTAGTCAGTGTCAGAACTCTAGTGCTTTGTTTGTCTAATTCCAATTATAGTACATAACAGAGAGTATTGAAAATGCATTTCGGAAAAAAATGCATTTCATTAAAAGAAAACTACAATTTAGACCTTTCACTAAGGGAAACTAATCCAGATTGGTAACCAGATTAATGAGTTTTCTTTATTTATGACTAAAAACTTTGTTCTTTCTGGTATATTACATAAAGGAGAAACCATGATCTAGGTTATAGTTTCTATTCTCAGGATTAATTGCTTTTTTAATTAAGAATTTCTGCCTTGGTTAACTTTGATTATCCAATGAATGTATACTTGCATTTCTGGAAGTATGTAGAAATTTTTAAAATTTTGATTTTAAAACTTGAGAGAGAGTCAGGGAATATATAAAATACCAGCCAAGCCAGGATGTTTGGTTAATAATTTAAAATAATCCAGGGAAAAATGAGCAAATATTAGTACAAGTCATGAGATTAAAACTATGTCTGGTAGACCATTGATGTAGCACGTGCATTAGGAGTTTGTTATCAGAGAAAAGTTCAATGAATCAACGCACCAAGTATCTACGTGCTCATTGAAGCCTGCTGGAGGCAGGGCAGAAGATACATGAATCATTCAAAAATTATTATGAGAAATTATCGTATAGAAGCAAGAAAAACATCTGGTTCAAGCTCTGCCACTGCCACTTAAGAACTGTATGGTTTTCTATGAATTACCTTTGTGGCACTTCTTTTTCCTTCTCTGCAAAAATACTGAGAATAATGCCTGCATTCCCAAATCCTATAAAGTTGCTGTGAGAATGAAAAATATCAATGTATTCTGAAAATGGTAAGTCGCTCTATAAAAATGAGGTATAAATTAGTTTTAGGAATAGCCTACTATGTCACTAATTTGACCTAGAAAAATACTGGGTTTGGTGGTTTAAACAAGTCAAGAAAGATCATTTCATCTCTGCCACACTAGCTGAGAGCTCTTTGTCCTGAACCAGCTGAAAATCTGTCAGACATGAGACTCTGACCGAAAGTGCTGGAAAAATGCATGATGGTGTGACACTGAAAATAGCAAAGCCAGGAGGCAACAACATGATTGTACTAATTGCCTAAATATATATTGCAGCACTGGAGAGACAATTGTTAATACATAAGACTCCCAAGGACAAGTGTTTTCCCATCATCACATAGTAAGAGTTTATGCATGATATCATTTCAAAATTAACTTTGATTTTATCCCTGAGTTTATATTCTCTGTAGCTTAAAGTAGATTTACTCGATCCCTTTTGCTCTAGATCAAGTTGGTCGTCTAAGTCACAAATAAAAGAAACATTTTTTTGTTCCTTTTTTGCTTTTTTCTTTAGAAGCTACACAAGTTTTTGAAACGACACTAAGATAAATTATTAAAAATTTCCAATAGAATAAAGAGCACAGGTGTCAAATGTGTTGTAAGTTATTCTGACAGCCCAAGGCAACAAGCTGCAAACAATTTGTACAGGCATATTTCAAGAGGCATCACTCTCCAAACTCGGAGCTAAAGTTTCCATGGAAAGTTATACATGTAAGTGGGCTTGGGTGATGAAAATTCTTCATCTGAGAACTGCAACTGGCCTCACAAACTCAAGGCATAAATTAGATAAGGTTCCATGGAATCAATATCTATGTAATAATATAGAGAATAGTGATCTAGTTCTTATCTTCTGGAAACGTCAGTGGATTTAGTTTTCTGAGAGAATTTAGACTAGTGGAAACTTGAATTTCCATAGGACTGAGCTGGAGGATAAAGATTCTAATTCCAATTCCATTAGTAAGTAGATATTAAATCTTGAGCAAATAAAATAAAGTCCCTAAGCCTTATTTTCCTTATCTATGAATAAGATGACAGATAATGGAAAAAGTGTTATCTATCAAATGACTTTGTTAAGATAATCAGATACAGTCGTAAATCCCAAACAGAACCTACTAAGTGCTAAACAATGTTCATTAAATTGAAGTTTTAAATATTGCACTGTATTATTTATACAGGTGAGATTTTTTTCTATTTAATTTTGCACAATCACTGTGCATGTATGTTGATTTGTTTCTCATTGTTTTAATGGCCCATCCCCTGAAGGAACATGTAGATAGCCGCTCCAACAATTTGCTGTATCCCTATTTCTTCTTTTGCCCTTGCTTTTCTTCTGTCAGTCTTTCATCTCTCATCTCTGCCTTTCACAATAAACATGCTGGACAGGCCTCTCCCTGGATCAGCACTAGTGTTCTCACTGACGGAGCTGTCATTTTCTTTGTCTACAGCTTGTTAAACTTCAGTGATTTAAGAAAACGCTTCCTGGTTCAACTCCCCTGAGTTCAGCAAATATGTTTCCACTGCCCTTGTTATTTCTGTTCCTAATTGCTAACAGAAAAAAAAATCTAGGCAGTAGAAACTGCAGAAGGTGCTACTTTATAAGGTCACTTCCTATAGTCTTTGCAGAAAAATTGAATTTCCTTTGTTTTGTCTTTACCATATGAGATAGTTTTAAGGAATTATAGTTAAACACGTTGAGAATCACTATGTTGAGATGAGTATTGTTTGGAAGTATCTTCCCATTATTCAAAAAATCCTTTCTTGTATGGTTGTCTGCCTGGTTTCAAATACTGACTCTGATACAACCTATGATCTTGGGAGTAGTATATGAATTCTGAGCCTCTTGAGTTCCCTGTCTGTAAAATGGGAATAAAAATACGATATGTGTCATAGGATGGTAGTTAGGATTGAATGAGCTAACGGTTGCAATGATTTAGAACACTATTACCCATGGTAAAACTATTATACATTAACCATTATTACTGGTATTCTATCTTCTACAGCATATCACATCACTTATACCTAAGAGGGTATATTCGCTACCTCTCTCATACCTACCACACAAAGTCTACTTGAATGTATGATATATGTACTACCTATATACACATATACAACCAAATTCACACATAAATAATCATTAATAACCTTCTAAATATTTTGGTCAGCTGTCTTTATTTTCTCAGTGTAATTGGTAATTGGCTGAACTAAGGAGAGATAAGGAAGCAAGTCAAAGAGTACTGAACAATATACTATGCAAACAGGTACTCCTAATGCTACCACAATCCTTTTTCAATAACGGTAGGAACAATGGTTCTCTTCTACTATCTTCTTAGTCACCACATGTTACTGAAGTCCTCCTGCACATAGGCTGTACCATAGTCCTCGTAAAGGTTAGAAAGGAGAGGGGTGAGAAGAGAATATGGCAAGAAGTCTTTCTTTTTTAGTTATTCAAGTATAAATATTATGTATAAACCCTACACCTGCATATGTTTGTTTGGAAAATACACTGTATTCTTGGCTAGTAAATATCACAACTTTCTTTTGAGATTTCCATTATTTTGATATTCTGAGATACACTGCATATGATATAGCCAAACTATGTAAACTATTCAAATAAATATAATTTTATGAGTACAATTTAGTATCACAATTCAGGGTTAAATATAATGATACTATGTCATTTCTGTGACTGCTTTCCTAACAATCTGAAAAGAAATGTAAAGAGCTACAACTCAAAGGTCAGAGAAATCTGTGTTTTAATTCCATCACCACTACATACTTATCTGTGAGACTGAAGGAAAACTACTCAGCCTCTCTGAACCTCCATTTCCTTTACTGTAAAATGAGGATTATAATGCTTTCAACATCGGAAAGCTGTTATTAGAGGAAATAAAAGACTAAATGCATGCTCAGCTCTGCTCTGTAGAGAGAATATTTGACCAAAGGCCCCCAGCTGCTGCCCTCTGAATGCACATGGCACTTGTGTGAGGCCATGCTTCCTGGGGGCTGCTCCTGGGGGCTTAAGAACAGAAAATATTCAAGATAAGGTTAGCTCACTCCTAAGGGAAGCAAGACTCCTTCAGTGGAGACTTTGGCCAGGAGATTCCCATGGGAATGGCCAAACCATCTTCAAACTGTGCTGCAGCATAAGATGCTTCATACCCAAGCTTCCTCCTTTCCTCTCTCCTTCATAGTGATCACTCTGTCCTACAGTCTGAAAAACAAAAACAAAAACAAAACCTAGGGCTTCCCTGGTGGCGCAGTGCTTGAGAGTCCGCCTGCCGATGCAGGAGACGCGGGTTCGTGCCCCGTTTCGGGAAGATCCCACATGCCGCGGAGCGGCTGGGCCCGTGAGCCATGACCGCTGAGCTTGCGCGTCCGGAGCCTGTGCTCCGCAAATGGGAGAGGCCACAACAGTGAGAGGCCCGCATAACGCAAGGAAAAAAAAAAAAAAAAAAAAAAAAACCTATCCTCCTCACCCTAACCCATTACGCTTTTGATACACGTCCCACAGTAAATCTGTTAACCTTCTTAATCATGCCTTGGAATCTGTTCTTCTGCAAATCCAAACTAACAAATCATATAACACAGCACATGGCACACAGTAAGAACTTTACGAAATGTTTTTAATAACCTTATAGGAATAGATACCACAGGAAAGAAACAATTCTACACAGACATTGTGTAAAGAAAATACACAGAATTTGTAGTTTTTCCTACACAAAATTTTTATATTCCTGTACATAAAATCTAAAAATACATTTCTTTTATTTTATTAATACATTGTAGCAAAATAATCAGTACATTGCATTTTATTTCTATATAGAATTTTCCCCAACACCTTCTCTAGCCATTCTTTATCTTCTCCTATATTATGCACACATATTTCAATAATTCTGACTATATTTTTTACTTAAAATAGTGAGTTAAAAATTCCAGAACTTGGCCTTGTTCTGTCTAGGTTGTTTTAAAGGTATTGAGGTCACATGAAAGGGACATATGAGAAAGAAAGAAAGGAAACATTTCAAGCAATTTAAGTTAAAGTGGCAAAGGAAAACCTGGATTGATTACACTTTTCTTACTGTCAATATTTCCCATGGAGTAATGCATGCACGTGTGTGCAGATACAAGTGGGGGTGATATCAGAGTGTGCTAAGGAGGAAGAGTGGGAAAAAGTACAAAAGAATTAGAAAAGAAAACAAGAGCATAAGCAATCACAAAAAAATGGAGAAGATTTAATGTCTCCAAAAAATGAAGCATTTCTTTCTTGCTTTACATCATTTCTCCTCACTTCCTTATGTCTGCACACTGGGAAACTGAAGTTTTGTCATTCTTGCCCTACAACTCCTGGATAGCCACCTTTGACTATGGAGTTACACTTGTTTTTTTTGTTTTTTAATGCATGCTTATGTAGTATTATTTTAATTCTACAAACTTTATTGGGAACCTCTTACATAATAAAAATTGTTCAGAGCATTAAAAAATAAG
This sequence comes from Lipotes vexillifer, assembly GCF_000442215.2. Lineage (NCBI taxonomy): Eukaryota > Metazoa > Chordata > Mammalia > Artiodactyla > Lipotidae > Lipotes > Lipotes vexillifer. The sequence continues at coordinate 466,594 of NW_006773039.1, read as the reverse complement.
TATAATGTGTTCCCTGCTTTCAAAATGCTCTAAGATGAAGTGTAAGCATTTAAAAAAGTATCACATACTGTGCTAACTGCTTTAGTTGAGGTCTGTACAAGGTGCTCTGGAATGACTAAAAGAAATACTTTGTTCTGCCTTTAGGAGTGGAAATACTACATAAATTGGTAAAATTGCACAGTTTTGAAGACCAGACCTTCTCCAGTGAGATTGGGTCGAGAGCATCTTCTGAGGCAGAGGAAATAATAACATCACTAAATTCATAGTAGCATAATGCACCATGGAATACCTTGAGAATGTCAAATGAATCCTTGAGATTGAATCTATGATGGCACAGATGGGAGGCAGCATAGCAAGAGATGAGGCTGGATTGCTTAAAAGAGGTCAAATTATGAAAGTGTAGCACACCACCAGTATGCTATGCTTTTATTACAGTAAACAGTTAATATCACAGACTTAAGGAGGCTTGTGGATGCCTCTTTGCTTATTTAAACAAATAAACAAACCTTCATATCTCAGGTTTATATCCTAGTTGTTTACTCAGTACAACCTTACCTTCTGTGCACCATTTTGGAGTATGTAGGAAGTGATTTCAGATATGTAATTTAGCAAGACAAAAATATTAAAACCCATTTAGTTTCTCACTTGTTCTGCATGTCAGAATTCTGCAACTAATTTGGTTTGTATAGCATGTTTTTCCTTCATTTCAAGTGTTGCTGAAAATTATTCTTTGAAAAGCACAAAAACATGCCCCATGTTCAAAGTTAAATATTTTACCTGAGGAATTTGAGATTTATGAATAAGAAATTCTAAGAAAGTGTAGTTTTTCCCATTCATCTATATATAAATGTAAAGAAAAACATATTTATTATTGTCACAGTGCAATATTATCAGAGTATTCCCTGACAGAACCATCTAAATTAATGCTGTTGCATTCAGGAAACTGATTAGAACTAACAGCTTTGGCTCTACATTCTGTTCATCTGGTAACCATAGAGAGAACAGTCTTCTAGCCCTAGTCTATAAAGGGAGAGACAGAGAGAGAGAGAGCGAGAGAGCGAGAGAGCGAGAGAGCGAGAGAGCGAGAGAGAGAGAGAGAGAGAGAGAGAGAGAGAGAGAGAGAGAGAGAGAGAGAGAGAGAGAGAGAGGAATCTCAAATTCCTAATGCCAAGCTTATTGAAATACTCTGACTAGCACTTTTGGGTCAATGATAATTGCAGTTAGGGTCATTATATTTGCAAAATTTAAAACCCTAATGTCATGTTAATAGTACTGGCACTTGTTTAGTCATGTCAATTTATTTTTAATCATTAAAACAACTTCCACAAACTTGAACAAGTTTCTTTCTAAGCCAGGTTTTATTTGTGTGCAAACTCCTTTTCACCACTTGAAGCACAGTTTTATTCTATTCAGCACTAGAGCCAGATTTGTATTATAGAAAATATTACATCCCTTTAGGACTTTTAAACAGGCAGACATAACTAAAAACATTAAGCATAAAAGAAGTCTTCAATCTCGAAAGGGAGAGTACAGCTCATCTATAGCTCCTGATGTGGAATTCTTTCATAATGAATCAGGAAACTCAGTCCCTTTAAAGTAAGTCATTTGAACATGCTTAAGTCGAGATTATATATTTCTCATTAATAATTTGATAACTTCTAACGGTAAAAAACATCATATTAACCAGAAAGATATTTTGAGAAAGCTTATGTTTTCAAATCATATTGAAGTTTTTTTTTTTTTTCCAAAAGTACTTTTTGTAAAGATGTGGAATGATTCAATTCTAAGTGGACTCCAGTGAATTTTTTTCAACATTGTGTTGGTTTTTGGGGAGACTTATACAAGGTTATGATTCCAAAAAAAAAAAAGTAACTAATGTAAATATATTTAAAATATGTGAAAAATTCATCAATCTATTTCCTATGCACTACAATAAACCTACTTAATACTATATTATTGAATTATAAATACCATGCAGTCATTTGAAAAATATATTAATTACCAATGGTGTTACTCTTCCTCTAATGCATTCGACCGTGCAATGTATTTTCTCTTTCCTCTCTATGTATGTACCTGTACTATAAGACTAAGGTGAAAATTTTCATTACATAAAGTTTTACATATAAAGATGTCAATATTTTAAATTGTCAAAATCCACAATAACACAGGCAATACAGTTGTCTAGAGATACTTTTTTAGAGGCGATACTACCCTTAAAATTTATTTAATGGGGGCTTCCCTGGTGGCGCAGTGGTTGAGAGTCCGCCTGCCGATGCAGGGGACACGGGTTCGTGCCCCGGTCTGGGAAGATCCCACATGCCACGGAGCGGCTGGGCCCGTGAGACATGGCCAGTGAGCCTGCGCTTCCGGAGCCTGTGCTCCACAACGGGAGAGGCCACGACAGTGAGAGGCCCGCGTACCGCAAAAAAAATAAATAAAAAAAATAAAAAAATTTTATTTAATGGAAAATTCTATGCATACATATGTTTATCCCCATCCTTGACATATTAATATAATTTTTGATTAATTTTCCACTATTATCTGTTTTAGAATGAAACTCTGTAGAACTTTTGATGAAGACATGAAAGTTAAAGGAGACATCCTATTTAGACAGAGTGTTCTATGTTTTCACCTATTGTTTGTTTTTGTCGCCCTTCTCGTGATCTCTTTTATGATCAATGTATCAATTTGTGCAAATAATTTAACCAGAGTTTTGAACGGGGTTGCATTGAATCTGTACATCCATTTAGAGAATACTGTCATCTTAACATTTATTTCTTCCTATCAATGAAAATGGGATACCATTCCACTTATTCACATCATTTTAAATTCCTTTCAATTTTTGCTGTACAGGTCTTGTATTACTTTTGCTAAATGAGTTTCTAAGTTAAAAAAATTATATTGTAAATGGAGCTGTTTTCAGATTGTTCAGGTTGTACAGAAATACACATGATCTTGTATCTGCAAACCTCCTTCCTATTTAAGGGAGGCTTGCTGGATATAGAATTCTTGGTGGATAATCTTTATTTTTTTCAGCACTTTGAATATGTTACCCTATTGCCTTTTGGCCTCCATGGCCACTGATAAGGAGTCAACTTAATTATGTTGAGATTTCCTTGTTGATGATGTTTTCCCTTCTTTCAAGATTCACTCTTTGGTTTTGGTGTTTGACTGTTTGTCTATGATAATATGTTTATGATTGTATCTCTGAGCTTATTGTACCTGGAGTTTGTTAAGGGTTTTAAATGTGTAAATTAACACTTCCCTTCAAATTTGATAAGTTTTGGGCATTAATTTTTCAACTATTCCTTTGCATCTTTTTTTTCCACTCTGGTTTCTGATAGGTGTACTTGATAGTGCCTCATATGTCTTTAAGGTTATCTTCATTTTTCTTAATTCTCTTTTTCTCTTTTTTTTTCCTCAGACAGGATAATTTCCTTTTTTTTTTTTTGAATTTTTGAATTTTGGTTTATTTACTTTTTATACAGCATGTTCTTATTAGTTATCTATTTTATACATATTAGTGTATACATGTCAATCCCAGTCTCCCAATTCATCCCCCCACTACCATGGCCCCCGCCACTTTCCCCCCTTGCTGTCTATACATTTGTTCTCTACATCTGTGTCTCTACTAGAGACAGGATAATTTCAATTGACCTTTCTTCAAGTTTGCTAAATTTTTTCTTCTATCAGTTCTAATTTGCTTCTGAATTTTTGTATTTCACTTGTAATTTTCAACTCAAGAATTTCTATTTATTTTTAATAGTTTCTTTACCTTTATTGATATGCTTTATTTTATGAGCTTTTTTTTTTTAGATCTTTAGAAATGTTTTTATTTAGTTGTTGAACATGTTTATAATGACTGATTTAAAATCACCTTCCAAGTCCCATATCTAGGTCACCTAAGGGAGAGTTGTTATTGCCTGTTTGTTTGTCTCCTCCACACATACAGGGCAATACTTTCTCTTCTTTTTTGAATGTCTCATATTTTTTATTGTATACGGGACATTTAAAATATTTTTTAACTTTTATTTTATATTGGAGTATAGTTGATTAACAATGTTGTGTTAATTTCAGATGTACGCCAAAGTGATTCAGTTATACATGTATCTATTCTTTTTCACATTCTTTTCCCATTTTAACTATTAATATGAGGCAAATCTGGGAATCAGATCTCTCTCCTCTTAGTGTTTGTTGTTGTTGCTCTTTATTGTTGCAGCTTGTCTTGGCTCTCTTTCTCTGTTAAGTGACTTCCCTGAACTAATTCCCTAAAATATATTTTCTTGGTTGTGAATGGCTAGTATAATTGATTAACTTAGTGGTCAGATAGTGCTTGGATGGGGATTTTCTTAAATGCCTTCAACCAATACATCTTCCACACTTTGCTAAAGGGCTTTTTATATGTGTTAGGGAACAGCTTTAGTATTCATCCAATTTATAACTCTGCCTCTGGCTTTATGTCCTCATTACACAATGTCTCAAGGTCAGACAGAGTTGAAAGCTTAAGGTCTCTTTACATCTTTCCTGTGCATTCATAAAGCTCTATACGTGCGTACGTTTTTTTAGATTTCTAGGAATATTCCTTTGAATATTAAAGATTTTCAAAAACCCTATTTATATACATTTCGATCATATTTTCCTTTCATGCTTTTTGGCCAGCCTCTTGTTTGCCCCCATGGGTATTGCCACCTCAGGCAGCTGTGATGTTAAACAATTGCCACTGACTTTTCTACAAACACCCTGAAAATAGGTCTTTTTCTTACTGAAGAAGTTTTGGTTCAGATAAAATATATACAAACCCTGTGAATCAGACTTGTCCATAGAGTCTTCAGGCATGTGAAATGGTGACAATTCTTGAGAATGGATTATTTATGGTGAGCTAGAAATTGATTCTATCCTCCTCCAATGTCTGCTAGTCTTCTGATTTTCATAGCTATGGAGGTTTTGAGGCTGCTGATTTTTATATCTATTGCAGGACTGGAAAAAGAGAGTCTGATAAGAGATTTATGGTGATAGAACAAGATAAAATGGCACAGAGTTTACTATTCTTACTGTGATTTAGCTGTTTTGCTAAATAAATACTCCTCAATTGTTGTGATCATTGACTAATTTCCAATTTGAAGAGGTTGTTTTTGACATTTTTGCCAGTGTTCTTGTTACCTTTATTGAAGATAAGATACTTAGAGAGTTTTTGTTGTTGTTGTTGTTGTTTGTTTGTTTTTTAATCCACCATTCTGGACGTTCTTTCCCACCTTGCTCTGATTTTTATGAAAAGAATATATAAATACCTCTCCACCTGTATGTTAGCCAAATGAATGTGTAAGGCAAAGAAAGACATGTATTGAATAATTTGCTACATGACTATTATGCTAAATTATATTGTTATTTTCTAGTGACAGGTTACCACTCAAAGATAGAGAACTGTTGAATCTCAAATAGTGTTAACATTTGTATAAAAACTTTAGTTTTTAAGGAGACAATACTTTGGTCCCATTTTAATCTCTATATGCCATGACTCTCCTATCAATACCTAATGTGCCATAATGCTTAAGCTATACGATATTTAAATTTGTCTATCTACCTACCTCTGTATGTGTGTTTAAAAATAGCATACAGCCTAATAGTAATTATTAGGTATCTACTGAAGATTTTAAGTGTGTATGTACATTTTTTGTTAAGTCTACTAAATTGCAAACTGTATGTGTGTAAGATGAGTGTGTATGATTGTATGTGGCTGTATTTAACTGTCTTATTATCCCTGCTAGGTCTTTTCTTAGTGCCTTGTAATTAACAAGCACTCAATATTATTTCTGAATAAAATAGAATTGCCAGTCACTATCCAATATCTAGTGGCTCTGCTAATATTTTTCCATATGTGAATAGATAACGTTCACATTCATATTTACCTTTGTTATTTAATGTTAGAATAGCATACTCCTAACATGCCCCAGATGTATTACTAATGTCACCATTTGCACAATTGTTGTTAAGGTATAAGGATGAGAACATTAAGTTTGTATACATAAGACAGGCATATATTCACTTGTGGAAAAATTTATCTGGATCTTGGTTCCTAAATATTCCTGTATTGACCATCTGTACATTTCTCTCTACCCATTTTGTTTATTCATTCATTATTCATTTGCTTTACTTTTAAATTTGAATTTACACATCCTGCTTTTAACCCACTCTGATTTCTGATTTTTTATCTTATTTTATAATAAAAACGTGTTTATGAATCTACTCAACCAGCCAAGGTTTTTCCTATACACTGACAATTATCTTTTATGTGTTTAGCACTGTGCCTTTCCATGACTCTCTTAATCAGTTCACTGGGTTTTACCTAATCTTATCTTTCTCAGCTGACCCTCATCCCTCCCTATCAATTAAGAAAAATAAGTCATACATCAAACACTTCTCCTAAAGGGAGGTGAGAGTTATATATTCTCCCTTGATCTAGGAAGTCTAATGGCTGCTTGGACCAGTTTAGTACAGCATGCCTGACACTATATGACTTCTGAGAACAGGTCAAAAAATGCTCTGCAGTCTTCCTGATTCTCCTGGAACATCTGTGCTTAGAATGCTCCCTTTCAGAAACCAGCTGCCATAATGTGAAACACCCAAGCCTCAAGGATAGGCCATGTGTAGGCATGCTGGTTGACAGACTCAGGTGAGACTATCTTTCATGTTATCACAACCTATTTAAAAGACATATGGTGAAATATTGTTCAGATAATTTCAGCTCCCAAGTGTTCACATCATCTGCAACTAACTGAATCCTCTCAGCTGAGGCCTCAAATATGTATGGCAGAGACAAGCCATTCCATTTGGCTCTGCCTGAATTCCTGAATCACAGAATCTGAGTATAATAAATTGATTGTTGTTTTATGCCACTAAGTTGGGGTTGTTTGCTTTACATCAAGAGGACTAAAGTATCTGGCCTAATCCCAAGCCCTATCTACCACCACACACACTGCTCTGTGAAGTTCTGGCAAGTATAGTCTGACAATTAGCATATCAGTCTTAGAAGAATTTTAAGAACACCGTTTCTTAGAAATTCACTGGGTGACATATATTTTCTTTCCTTCTCTCTAATGTACCTTTCTCTTGCAGGTGGCATCATGGTTCAAGGGTATCAATTAACACATATCACTGGACCTTTGGCTTTCACATTGTGACAATATATAGCACCATATATCTAGGGAAAGGTAGAAAGTGTCTAAGGAAAGACTGGAACTCAAGATATTCCCAATGTATCATTACATCACAGCTTTTACTAAAACCGGGCAACAACCTGGTTTTGAAAACTTACTGTAAATAATTTGAAATGACTGGCTCATTAAGTGGTAATAAGTGCTCAGTAAGAACATTGGTTTTATATTAAATCTGTCACCTATATCTATTTGTAATAGCAAAATATAAACAAAGAGATTGCCTTCCCACAATCATTTCTTTGCCTTCCATTTAACGTTGTTATACATATGCTTTATGTCACTGTAGTAGTTTAACTGCAATTTGTTCTACCCCATTAATGGAAATTTGTTACAATAAGTGATGAAAAACCCAATCTAAACCTGTAGACTCTGGTTCTGAGCCATCAGCACAAGATATTAGCTAATCCTGTGCTATATAAATAAAAATGAAACTTAGTTAGCCATTGAACTCAGTGGTGAAATAACCAAGAAGGTTAAGAGCAACAGTATATAAACTTAACAAAAGATGAGGCTTCCTACTATGCTAATTGGGAGATGATGCCTTTAAAGTAAGAGTAACCATTTCTCTACATTGATGATTTATATATCCAGTGCTATATTATAGAAACCAATTAGCAATTTTGTGAACTTAGAAGAAATTAATTGACACTTCTATATTTCTTTGGTTTAACTTTAGAAAAAATATATAAATTTTATAAACTTTTTTCCTCTTTGGACAAACTATTATAAACCTTTCTCTAAATTAATCAATAAATATTTATTAATGTTAATTTCAAAAGATATAGTTCATACATTGAGCCACATTCTGTTCCTTGATGTTATTTGTAGTTGAAGAACAAATCAACCAGAGTGCGCATTAATTTAACATTTGTTCTTCCAAAAAATGATAAGCTATATTGAGCACCTATTCTATTCTATATAAGGTATCCTCAGAGATGTGTAGGTGGAAAAAATTAAAAAGTAAGTTAAAGGTCAGTTAGAAAATAAAACACCTATAAATAAAATATTACAAATGAAAGGGGAAGGAGATATTAATTCATATTTTCAGAATAACGATGAAGCATATGCTTCTTAAATACATTTTTTTCCCTCAGAATTTCACTAAAAACCTTATAAAATAGATTGGTCAAATATGTCTCTAAAGTTGTAGGCAGCTATAAAAGCACAGTAAGAAATTAATTTGGGGAGAAATGCAAGATTACAAGAGCCGAATGAATGTGAGGGTAACTTTAGGGAATTTTAAAAACAAATTGTGCTGAGATAATTGAAAAGGAGGAGATCCATTTCATAATTTGGATGCTTCTATAACACAATAATATGCAATAGTTTATGGGTTTAACAAATCTAAAAAAAAGCTCTTTCTCTCAATTTCTGCCTTGTCCAGATTCATGCATGACAAAGCCTCTTATAAATCAGATTTCTGAGAAAAGTATTTATTTTTAAAAACTGCCTTTTAAAAGTCTGTATGTTAAAATTAGTTTAAATCTATGGAAGCATATGCTGAACCTAGAATTAGGCAAATTGCAGTGAAAATATATGCCTTGGTTTCTTGTTTAGTTAAACAAGAATTATGTAGATATGGCAATATTTGCAAGTAAGTTGATTGTAATAATTGAATTATTTAAGAATGCTTAAAGTCAATCATAAAACAATGCTTTTCTTAATAGTTAAAAATATCTGGGGCTATTATTATAATAGTCTATATACCGTGATAGATAATTTAACCTATAACTTCAGAAGAGTGCCTTACTGGAAACAATAGAGAATATCAACTTCATGGATTCAGAATTAATCAGGTTCTATTTTCCAATCAGTTGACTACTCAATATGAAAATTCACAAATCCATTCCATTAGCTTGAATTCATTTCAATAAATGTGTGAGTCGGATATATTGCCAGGCACTTGGAATACTGGGATTGAATACAAAAGCAGTCTGTTCTATCAAGAAATCTAATATGTATTAGGGTATAGAGATACAGAAAGAAACAAATTACAGAACAATGCCAGAAGCTTAATGATCAAAGGATGTATTAGGTACAGAGATCACAAGATGAAGGAGCTGTCTATTCTATTTTGAGAGAGGTCAGTGATGTCTTCCCTGAAGAAATTCTTTCTGATTTGTTTTTCAAGAAATAATTGCTTCATTTTGTGGCATGGAAGGAATAGTTATTACAATTAGAAGGAACAACTGTGAGGAAAGTATGGTAGAACAGAAATTTGATTTTAATGCATTGTACTGCTGTGTCAGTAAGTGAAATGCGAGTTATTTGAAAATACACACACACACACCTGGAATGTGTCCTGCCACTCTGTATCCCATAAACTGGAAAGGGCGACATCCATATCTCACAGTGCTGTTATGATAACCAAATTTCTCCATAGCTTTCTTTAAATTTGTTCTTAACATCGCATTCTCAATCCTAGCTCTCTATAACATGATGTCAACCATTTTAATAGTGCCTTAAATAGGATGGCCAAAATACATCATTTATACTGATTCGCTTTTTTAAAGCGAATGTAAAAATGGGAACATATGTATATGTATAACTGAGTCACTTTTTTATAAAGCAGAAACTAACACACCATTGTAAAGCAATTATACTCCAATAAAGATGTAAAAAAAAAAACAAGTAAATATGTATGCTGGGATAACTGGCACCAAATGGGACTGTCACAGTTCAGTAAGAATGTGTAATAACACCACTTCTACCTTTCCTCCCCTGTCAATCCAGTCTACTTTCTTTTTTAAACTGATCTGTGTTTAGTAGAAACTGACTGGATCTTGATCACTTTGTAAAAGTTTTAACAGTTCCCTATTATATATTAGACAGGGGGAGATTAGTTTTTAATGAGGATTTTTACTTCATAGCTTCAATTCCAGGTTCAGCTGTTACTATCTCAACATGTACTCAACAAGAGAGTCAAACTATGTGACTCATTATTATTTAAAGTATATCAAGGAAATATTTTCACATTAAATTGTTTGTGGTGCTTCCCAACACAATTTGTCCTGTTTTTATTCTTCCTATCTTCTGCCCCTCTCTCTTCACTTAAGAAACAACAAGCACTTTCTATAAGCATTGCCACCAGTGTAAGTTTGTTATTACAGAAAGATGTGGAAGAAGAAAAAAGTATAGCTCGGTTTTGAATTGTGGTTAAATTCTCAGTTTTCAGACCTAAAGACCATACATTTGAAAGAAAAGCCGTTGGGAATCAGTAGAGCATGAAAATCTAAAGCTAAGAATTATACCATGAACAATAAATTTCCAGTGGAATAGAGGAAAGATCCAGATTGTTCTCCCCTTAGAAGAATAGATTAAAAATACTCGGGCTGTGGTAGGAAGGGAAGAAAGAAAACAACCCAGGGTATAGAGGGAGGGTTAGCTAAGATAAAAGAACTGGGTCTGGAGGGACTCATGAGCAAAAACGTAGTGTCTACATTATGGTCCCAAGAAGAATGAGCACTTTCCTTTCTTGGCTCCAAGTAACTGAGGTGGGAGCCAAGTTTTCATTAGTGGTTATTAGAAACAAGGAGGTATCTTGCTTGTGTTGACTGCAGTACTATCTATCCTTTTTATGGTCAAGTAGTGAGGGTCTCTCAGCTTCAGAAGCCAAATGGTGCTGGTCAATAGCCCACTAAGAGCAACATAAAGACATCTATCTCATGTGACCTAACTTGTCTGGATATCTCCCCTTTAAAGAATCAGTGAGGTCTTGAAAACCTTGAATACAAGAAGGGTAAATGTGGAAGGAAAAGGGAATTCTTCCCACTCCTTTCCTTTAATCTTCCATCTGCCTGTGATCCCAGAGAGTCAGGACCCAAAGTTGCCTCCTATCTCCCCAGAGATATTAAAGCCCCCATCACTACTTTTTGTGAGGACAATTTTCTGCTTCTACTCATACTCCCCCTTTGCCTGAATTACTGTCTCTTGACCTCTTGCTGCTATATTGTATTTATCAGCAAATGAATCAATATGGATACAGACTACTTGAAATCTCTAGTTGTTATTGGGTCTAGCCATTACCACAAAATATTCTGGCTCTCAGTCTAGACTTTGTAATCAGTCTCACAAGTAGACATTCACCAAATGAGGATTCTTGGAAGTCCTGGAAGGGACTCAACTGTAGTGTATTAATCTCTGTAAATTCTAGAATCCTTAACAATCCCATGGTTTTGTTTCAGTCTAATGGGGTCTTAGCCATGATCAATATTTAAATTAATGTTGTTTACTATCCAATTGAATATAGTTGAAACATAATTCAGACAAGATCAACTGCTTTCTTGCATCTGTATGCCTCTTACCTAGAATATCACTGTGAAAAGTTAAATATCTATGTAAGTTCTTTTTTTTCTGATACATAATAATCTGTAAGATATATGAATTTTAAATATTCATTTATATTTGTTTTCAAATATATATTCACACCCTGATTTTCAGTGGTTTACTTATTAGATATACATGGAAAAATAGACTTAAGAATTTGAAGCTGTCTCTTTAGGTGATGATTTGTACCTATGCATATTTTTTAAATGGTAAAAAACAAAGAAGGGAAACAATTTGTTTTTTACCTCTTCAATGTGACAAAACTAACCTCTTTTCTGAAACAAAAAATTAAGTATTTTTACTTGGGAATATCACACAGTTATATTAAAATTGCATTGAAAAGAGATTAAAACACACTTTTTAAAGAAAAGTAGTTGTTTTCCCTGAAAGAGTAGGTGACTATTTCTATTCTCTGACAGTAGGGGAGGTTTCATTATTTAAAATGTTACATTATACCTCTGCTGAGAGTTACATAAACAGTCAATTCACTGAGAATGAGAGCAACAGAAGGCAGTTGTATTCATTTAAACCAAGAAAATTTATAGAAAGCATTTATCACAAGTTGAACTATAAGGTGCTATTTTAGGAGTGCATATTATCCAACTAGTCATTGGCATATCACAACAAACAAAACAAACAAACAAAAAAGATTAAAGGGATTTAGAAAATTTTTCTTTTCTTTATAGTTGGCATACAAGAAAAAATGAACTTGGTTTTCTATGTACCCAGAAGAAGTATCATTAACAATGCAAAAATTAAATGCGTTTACTAATACACTCCTCGAGTATTCATTGGTGTAGCAAGTGGAAATGCTGAACAATGACACACCTGCCACCTCCAAACATCCATGCAGATGTTTATCGTTCAAGCGATGGTTTATTTCCCTAGTGAGGAGGCACTAAGTACTATCTGAGCCAAATTGTTAAGGAAGCAGTTGCCCCCTCATTACTATCTCCTTTTTTTTTTTTTTTCTGTTCACTACAGCCTATACTTATCACTCCATAGGAAACTGGGATCCTCAACCTTGGGATATTAAGGGTCAATAATTTGGGTGCTGCCACTAGGGATATCTATGACACCAGTAATTCATTGCTTCACCCCATTGTTTTACTAACATATTGTATGTTACCTACATGGTTTTCTCTTATTTAACTGAAGGAGCTTGAAGCTACCAATTTTAATGAACCATTAATAAAACCAGATATTATATGAAAGCTCTCATAAGTAACTTCCATCAAACTGATTTTAGAAATTAATTAATGGCCTCAACTCTACTTGTAAAACATACTGACTAATGCATAGGCTAGTAGGCTACTCTTTATTACATCTGCACCAATTGTTGATTTACCAAGGTTTTACTGGGTTTGCACACAAACCTGTTTAATTTAGATGAAATATTTTATTACTTAATTATATAATTTAATTAAACCTGGTGTATACCAGTAAAATATACATATTAAAAGAAAATTACTTTAGAGCAATTATTGAATGGCTTAGTATTTTTGATATTGTGAGGAAAACCACCAACTTAATGAACACAACTGAAAATAATTTTTTCTTCAGCAATATGGCTCAACAGTTTTTTAAAAAGTGTTAAAGTCACTTGTTGATAAAGTTATATTAAGAAATAGCTGCATAATACAGAATTAGTTTCCATATTACCTACCAAAAAGTAACACAGAAAACATTATATGCACCACAAAATATATAAAGAGGCCAAAGAAAGAGTCATTGTAACCACCCGCAACAAGTCAGGTGGAATTTTTGTTTCCAGGTTTTCATTATAGGAAAATCACATACTTAAAACTAAACATTTCAAGTACAGTAAGTCCCCTACATACGAACCTTCAAGTTGCGAACTTTCAAAGATGCAAAAGTGCATTCCATCAACATCAGGAGTGAGTGAAATTGCAGCTTGCCCTCCATCTCCTATTGCTGATGATCCTTCAGCTCTACCATCTCCCACCTCCTCTCCCTCCTCCAGTCAGTAACTCTTCTTGCCTGTTCACTTGATGCCAGCCCCTGTATGCCAGCTGTTATACTGTACTACTGTACTTTTCAAGGTACTGTACTGTAAGATTAAAAATGTTTTCTTTATTTTTTGTGTTTGTTTTTTATGTATTATTTGTGTGAAAAGTATTATACACCTATTACAGTACAGTACTTTAGAGCCGACTGTCTTAGTTGGGTAACTAGGCTAACTTTGTTGGACTTACGAACGAACTGGACTTACAAACGCACTCTGGGAACAGAACTTGTTCTTATGTAGGGGGCTTACTGTAATATATTACCTGCCTAATATGACACACAAAAATTAGGATGTACAGGCTTTTAAACATTCCAGATAGTTCTTAAATAAGAATTTTCCTTTCTTATATTTGAAGGAAATAAAATCATACTTTCAAATCCAAATTATTGGAAGTTTAAAGAATGCAACATTTTGGCCAGTGATATTTCACCTTTAATCCAGCCTATGGAACAAGAGGATCTGAGTGATAAATGCAAACTTCTTTGAATTCTATTTTGGAAAAAAATGACAGGTAATATTATGTATCTTATGGAATTGTTAAAAGTTAGTAACATCAAACATACAGGTTAGAATACAGCATTCACAAATAACAAAATTCCAAGTTCAATAAGTACTAAATTTTGTAGAAATTGTGGCATAAACTTTTGACACCACCACATCAAAATCCTAAACTAAAATAAAACTATAAAGAAAATGTTTTAAATAACATAAAAATAATTGGAAATTTGACAATATAAGGAAGATGTCAGTGAAAGACTGATTTGTTAGAAAAATTATGTATCATATCACATCATAATTGCAGTTCACAAAGCAGATATATCTACATATGGAAAGGACAAAATAGGCAAGTTAAAATAGTGTACACAGCAGCTAAGTCATCCCTTGGTGTGTTTTCTAATAATGGTTTTCCTAATAGACAATAACGTTCTGATCAAAAGAGTGGAATTACTAAGCTATCAAAATATTATTTTAATCTAATCGTTACTGGTTTTATTTTTTAATGAGCTCTTTAATGTTTTTTGTTAGAATGATATATTTATTAACTGTTTTTATGATAATTAGTTTCACAGTTTTTTTGCAAATTATTACTAATTACATGTGCCAAAATGATTGATAAGACAGCATCTTCTTTATAGGGTTTCATCACTTCTGATATTTTTTCCAATGTTCTAAATAATGTCAGTCTAATTTTTCTACCCACAGTAACTCTATCTTGCCATGCATAGCTTTAGTGCTGAGTTGATCATCATGGAAAAGTTTCCTTTTCTAACTTCTTCAGGCCTGATTTTCCAAAAACCTGCTTGAAATCACCACTTACACCAATGACGAACACAAAATTCTACATGTTCAAATTAAAATTTAATTTCTTCTCTTCAAGTTTTTTTCTTCTTTGCTTTTTATTTAATTAATGGTAGGACTATCTTACCAATAACTTAGACATAAAACACCGAATCACAATAGACTACTCCACTGGTCTACCTCTTCTTCTTATAACTAACTAGTCATCAGTGTATTAGATTATGAGGCCTTGCTGTTTTTGCCTCTCTAGCTAAATTCTTCATTACTTGACTCATGAACTACAGTAATAAATTCCTAACCCATTGTTTATAGAAAAATAAAGGGGCATGCTCAATTTTCCTTCAAAATTATCTGATGAGTCCCTGCTAAATACAGAGTAAATTGCAAAATTATATATATATTATAAAGCCACTAGAAATTCATCCATATACTAAATTTTCAGTAACATTCCCCATTCTCTCTCTCACTGCTTGTTACTTTATACTTTCAAAAATAGTAATGTAGCCTAATATCTGAGATTGTTTATATATATATATATATATACATATATATATATTACTCATTATTAATCCTTTTTGCAAAAATATATCTATTATTTGACATCTGGGGTAGATTTCATCTCTTCAGGAAAGTCTTCAAACGTTTTGATTGATAACATTACATGTTCCTTCAAAGTGTCAAATTTTCATAATATTATCTGGATTTTAATATTGAAAATAAAATAAACTTATCCATCACTAAGCAAGCAGATACAGTAGAAAATATTGGGAATCATTTTGGAAGGCACAATTGTACAATTTTTTAAAGATGTCTATTTTGTCCTGGCAGCAGCATTATATTTTAGATGTAGGGACAAATCTTTTTATTTTTTTTTTAATGGTAAATACAGTAAAAGCCATGACAGCTACATAGAACATGAGACAAATTCTAACACGCATAATATCTCTACAAAGAGATAGGAAGAGGAAGTAGAAAAAAAAGCAATATTCATAGATATCTTGACTAAACTTTTTAAACTTTACAAAAGAAAAACAAGTTACATATTAATAGTAAAATTGTTGGAAACAAGACCAAGAGAAGATCTTGAAAGAAGCAAAACAAAAATCCACAGCACATTAAAAGGATCATACAACATATTCAAGTGGGATTTATCCCTAGGGTGCAAGGATGGTTACACATATGCAAATCAATAAATGTGATACATCTCATTAACAGAATGAAAGATAAAAATCATATGATTATCTCAATAGATGCATATAAACCATCTGACAAAATACTACAACTCAGGTATAGAAGGAACATACCTCAACTTAATAAATGTAATATATGAAACACACAGGTAACATAATACTCAACAGTAAAAGGTTAAAAGGTTTTCCTCTAAGATCAGGAACAGGACAAAGGTGTCTACTATTACTACTCTTATTCAACACAGTATTTATGTACTACGTCTTAGCTAGAGCAAAAAAGCAAGATAAAGAAATAAAAGATATTGGGCTTCCCTGGTGGCACAGTGGTTGGGAGTCCACGTGCCGATGCAGGGGACATGGGTTAGTGTCCCGGTCCGGGAGGGTCCCACGTGCCATGGAGTGGTTGGGCCCGTGAGCCATGGCCACTGAGCGTGCACGTCCGGAGCCTGTGCTCCGCAAGGGGAGAGGCCACAGCGGTGACAGGCCCACGTACCACAAAAAAAAAAAAAAGAATAAAAGATATCTAAATTGGAAAGGAAAAATTAAAACTGTTTGCAGATTATATGATCTTATATATAGAAAATGCTAAAGATCCAACCAAAAGAAATGTTGCAAATAATCAACAAATTCAGTAATGTTGCAGGATATAAAATCAATATACAGAAATTGGTGCTGTTTCTATACCTCCACAATTAAACATCATAAAAAAAGCAACACTTTCATTCAAAATAGCATAAAACAGTAATATATTTAGGAATAAATTTGACCAAGGAAGTGAAATATCTGTACCATGGAAACAAGAAGACTCTGATAAAAGAAAATGAAGAGGACACAAACAAATGGAAAGATGTGTTCCTGGTTCAGAAGAATGAATATTGTTGAACTGCCCACACTACTCAAAGCCATTTATAGATTCAATAATTCTACAATACCAAAATTCCAATGGCATTTTTCACAGAAATAAAAAGCAATCCTAAAATTTATATGGGTCCACAGAAGACCCCCAAATAGCAAAAGCAATCCTGAGAAAAAAGTTAAAGCTGAAGGTGTCACACTTCCTGATTTCCAACCTCATTACAAAGCTATAGTAATCAAAACCATAAACACAATGGTTTATAAACCATTGGTTTATAAACACACAAACCAGTGGAACAGAATAGAGAGCCCGGAAATAAATCCCCCCATACACTGTCAACTAATATTTTACAAGGCAGCCAAAAATACTCAAAGCGGAAAGTATAGTCTCTTCAATAATGGTGATAGGAAAACTGGATAACCACAGGAAGAAAATAAAATTGGACCCCTATCACACACCACTCACAAAAACTAACTCAAATGGAATAAACACTTATACGTAAGACTTGAAGCCATAAAACTCCTAGAAGAAAACATAGGGGAAAAGCTCCTTGACATTTGTCTGGGCAACAATTTTTTGGATATGACGCCTAAAGCACAAGCAACAAAAGCAAAAATCAGTAAGTCAGACTACATCAAACTAAAAAGCACAGCATAAAAGTAACAGAGAACAGCAACAACAACAGCAAAAAAAATCAACAAAATAAAAGGCAAACAAAATGAAACTTAATATAACAGCAGAAAATATTTGCAAACCATCTATCTGATAAGAAGTTAATATCCAAAAATATATAAAGAACTCATACAACTCAATACCAAAAAGAAAAAAAATATAAATAAAAAAAGGGCAGAGGGACTGAATAGACATTTTTCCCAAACAAGACATAAATGGTTAACAGGTACATGAAGACATGCTCTACATCACTAATCATCAAGGAAATGTAAATCAAAAACACAATGAAATATCACCTCACACAAGATGGCTATGATCGAAAAAAATAAAAGATAAATGTTAATGAGGATGTGGAGAAAAGGGAACCCTATGCACTGTTGATGGGAACATAAATTGGTACAGCCACTATGTAAAAGATTATGGAAGTTCCTCAAAAAATTAAACACAATAGGATATCAATAGGATATCACAATAATATCACAATAATTATCACAATAATACCTGAACTCTCATGATGATTGCAGCATTATTATCAATAGCAAAGATATGAACACAACCTAAGGGTCCTCCAACAGATCAATAAAGCAGATGTGATGCATATGTATATACACACACAACAGAATATTATTCAGTCATAAGAAAGAAGAAAATCCTACCCTTTGTGACAACATGAATGGACTTGAGGGCATTATGCTGAGTTCAATAAGTCAGATACAGAAAGAGAAATACTGCATGTGAATACTTATGTGTGGAATCTAAAAAAGCTGAACCCAGAGAAACGGAGAGTAGAATGGTGGTTCCCCCGGGGCTTGCATTTGGGAGAAATGGGGAGATGTAAGGCAAAGGGTACAAACTTCCAGTTGGAAGATGAGTAAGTTCTGTGGATCTAATGTACAGCACTGTGATTATTGATAACAATAGTGTATTATATTCTTGAAAGTTGCTAAGAGAGTAGTTCTTAAATGTTCCCATCATAAAAAAAAGAAATGGTAATTATGTGACACGATGGAGGTGTTAGCTAAATGTAAGTTAGTGATAATTTTCTAATATATAACTGTATCAAATCAACACATTTTATATCTTAAACTTACATAATGTTAAATGTTAATTATATGTCAATAAAACTGGGAAAAAACACAAATGTATAATAAAAATATGTTGGCCAAATTATGTAGTAATGCAATTAAAAACTTGGTCCAGGCTATAAGGTTTCATTCATTCTATTTCAAATCAAAATTAGACTTCATTTAAAGAAAGAGCATTGAAAATATATTTTTCTATTTTATGCAGTAACAAATGGATAGAATATATAGAACTATAGAAGTTAAATTACTGATTTAAATCTATTAACTAGAAAACTATCTAAAAGAGATAATCAACCAACTAGTATATGTTCAGAATAACACATATGCAAGTTGAATTTTTATGTAGTATGGTAGAAACTATATCTTTTCCTGAGTGCCCTGTTTGGCTGGATGGTGGTTTTCATTGTAATTTGGGCACATTTTGGTTAAAAACATTCACTTATTCAGTGAATGTGTATATGAATCTAAATAAGGTGGGAGGGGGTGGAGATGTTGTTTAGTAATAGCTTTTTCTTTCATCAATACTTTATGACTATAAGGAAATATTTTGTAAATTCTATTATTTAAAAAAACTCCTCATGAGACCTTCTTTTGTGAATAATTCCACTTTTGCTTGCTCTTATCCCACACAAAAGAGCTAAACCTAACAGAGTTATAAACTGATTCCTTATAAAGAGAAATGATAATTAAGAAAGTATTCTCATTAGATTATTTGAAATAATTGCTACAGTATGAAGAATTGTCAGTAATCATAAACAGTCCACATCTTTAACTCTAATACTTTATTTTTAGGAAGTAATCCATGATTCCTTTTTTTTTGTGCCAATATAAAAATTGTGGTACTTCCTATACTCTATATTCCAGGATCTCATATTTCTCTCTTCCCCCACCTGTCATATATGCACAGAAACACAGATACAGACATCACATATACACACATATGTATGCTACACATAAACACATATCTTAATGTTTGCATCCAATATATTACAAATATGTATATTTTATATATCTTGCCCTGTAACAGAAAAAATAGACATCCTTTTCATATAAAGCAGTAACAGAATTGTTGCTTTACTATATGTACCTAGCCATTAACCTCAGTAGCACCAAAAACTCAAAGGTTATTGTCCACTTTCTCTGAAATAACATTTATAACCTTTGTGATTATTCCAAACCCATTCTGTCCAATGTTTATAGCAGTTGTATAAAGTTAAGAGCTAGGATGTTAAAGCCAAAATTATCTGGGTTTGAATATTATCTTTACCACTTATCTGTGTGAACTTAAGCAATTTACTTAATTATTTTGCCTCATTTTCTCAATAAAATGAAAACTACTATAACTCCTACATTATTATATAAATTTTGAAAATGTTTATCAGATGTTCATCAAATATCCATTCCTTCTATTTTTCTTCTCTGTTCACTTTTCCTCCATAGAACTTACAATCACATCCCATGCATTTAATTGTACATTTTTAAACTGCCTCCTCACTGAGCAAGTTCCATGAAGACAGATATTTCTGTCTGTTTTATTCATTGCTACAGCCTAGGATAGTGTTTGACCTATAGTAGGAAATCAAAACCTATTACCTGTATTAACTAGTAAATCATCTTATTAATCTACTAATATTCAAACTAACAGAAAATAGTACTTATTAAGTCTCACCTATATGTGATTAGGGCAATTTAAATCTCTTTTCTTGAGCTTCCTAATAATGGAAGTTTTCAAACTTTAAAAGTTTATACTGTCTAAAATTGGCATATAAAAACCACTTGCAACTTCTTAAAGTACAAACCATAGATGTAAATTTTTAATGTCAATAAATAGCTCTCCATATGTCTGAATACAATAATATTTTTATTGATGATAAATGTAGTAGATTCTGCAATGCACCACACAGATATTCTTTCAATGAAGGGCTTGTGGGCACAGCTGCTGAGAGAGTACTGATGGCAGGAAAACTTCGATCTCAGGGCTTTGGGGAGATTGCCTCACCCTGGCTCAAAGTCACACTGCTTCCTGAGCTGGTCCACCTCTATTAACCACATGAATGGGAAGTATAAAGTCCTGATGATAAAGGACCAAACTCAGGACAACTCTGAAGAGCTATTCTTATTCCAAGGATCCCAGAAAGATTAGCAAGACAGCTGTTGAGCTTGTAACACACTAAACTTCTACCCAATTCTGTTTCCTTCCTCTCCCTTCTTTAAGTGTTGATCCCAAATGTGCTCATTAACAAACCACCTGCATGTCTGATTCCGTTTTAGGGTCACCTTCCTGGGGAAATCAGCCTATAACACTTGTTTGATAAAGCAGGCACTATGATGGTATTTTGGAACTAGATCCCTCAGCTCTGGACTGTCACTGAAGACCCCACCACTGGTGGTAGGTCATCACACATAATACCTGCCATAAGGTGGCAAACCAGTTGTTAAAACTATCAGTTATGTTGAATTAGACTAACTTACAGTTGAAGGGGGGAGCATTAGCTGATGCATTTAACAGGCATTTAAAAATTGTGAGAAAAATAGTAATGATAAAGGCAACGAATTGGTTGTCTATTACTAAGTTCAGGAAAGTTTGAAAAAAGATGAAAAGATATCTGAGTGATTAATTTCTAATGATTGTCAAAAACGAGTGCAAAAACCAGAAAGTCTCCTTGGTACCTTAGAAAGAAGTTCATGCTCCCTGTAGTGGGAGGGTAGAGAAAGCTGACAATCAGACCCAGGACTTAATGGTCAGTTTCTAAAACCCAAAGGACAATAAACACCCAACCAAATCATGTCTGCTATGGAAAGTTCAGTCCATTGGCTGCAAGAGAACAGAGCCATTCCTTGTGGTATAAAGCAATTTATAATGAATCCCCAAATTGTGTAGTAAAGATTTTTCTGAACCATCTTAGCATTCAGAATTGATTCATCCTGGGCTTCCCTGGTGGCGCAGTGGTTGAGAGTCCGCCTGCCCATGCAGGGGACACGGGCTCGTGCCCCGGTCTGGGAAGATCCCACATGCCACGGAGCGGCTGGGCCCGTGAGCCGTGGCTGCTGATCCTGCGTGTCCGGAGCCTGTGCTCCGCAACGGGAGAGGCCACAGCAGTGAGAGGCCCGAGTACCACAAAAAAAAAAAAA
>NW_006773039.1:412086-444781 GCF_000442215.2 Lipotes vexillifer | reverse complement strand
AAAAAAAAAAAAAAAAAAAAAAAAAAAGAATTGATTCATCCTTCTTTATTACTGCCAGAACCATACCCTCTTGCTTGGATATGATGCAGAAATGTCATCCCTGTAAGGCAACATGTGCCCTCCTGAAGATCTTTGTTCCCAAAGGGGGAACGCTTTTGAGAGGGTCCACAGCAGGTCTCATTAGATTATAATCTTTAACTGTTCCTTTAGATACTTGAAGCTCCCATGCCAAGGGACCAATAGGCAAAAAGAGGAGTCAGTTTAGTGGCATAGGTAATTGATTCTGCTGCTGTTACCTAGTGAAACAATGAGATATATTTTAGGGCCTATTGATCTGGGGGCATTTATTGAAAATGACTGGCCCAATTGTGACAATTAAGACAAGAATAGGATCTCTGGCCAGAGAAGAACATGAAGAGTAGGGTTTAGAAGCCATGGGTCAAGTGACCAAGGCCAGGAGGTGTGCTAGATGAGCCTGAGGGGAACCTAAAATATTCAATAACGGTTGAAAGCAATGAGAATCAGCTGCACCCCGAGACAAGCTGGAGATGCTGAGCACTCCTTGAATTCTTCAACTCATTCCACTGCCCAATCATACTTCCTTCCCCTTCCTGAAACAGGTATTGATACCCAGGGAACTTCTTAATAAATGTGCTGCAGCCAAACTCCATCTCAAAGATTCATTCTAAGACTCTTTCCAGGGCACCTAACTTTTTTTTTTAACAACTTTATTGGAGTATAATTTCTTTACAATGGTGTGTTAGTTTTTGCTGTATAACAAAGTGAATCAGCTATACATATACAAATATCCCCATATCTCCTCCTTCTTGCGTCTCCCTCCCACCTTCCCTATCCCACCTCTCTAGGTGGTCACAGTTACATTTGGTAGTGTATATATGTCCATGACACTCTCTCATTTCGTCCCAGCTTACCCTTCCCCCTCCCCGTGTCCTCAAGTCCATTCTCTACGTCTGTGTCTTTATTCCTATCCTGCCCCTAGGTTATTCAGAACCTTTTTTTTTTTTTTAGGTTCTATACATATGTGTTAGCATACAATATTTGTTTTTCTCTTTCTGACTTACTTCACTCTGTATGACAGACTCTAGGTCCGTCCGCCTCCCTACAAATAACTCAATTTTGTTTCTTTTTATGGCTGAGTAATATTCCATTGTATATATGTGCCACATCTTCTTTATCCATTCATCTGTCGATGGACACTTAGGTTGCTTCCATGTCTTGGCTATTGTAAATAGTGCTGCAGTGAACATTGTGGTACATGACTCTTTTTGAATTATGGTTTTCTCAGGGTATATGCCCAGTAGCGGGATTGCTGGGTCATATGGTAGTTCTATTTTTAGTTTTTTAAGGAATATGGCAGTATTCTTAACTAGAAGCCTTTCTAGTTGCGTTAATAAACCTAGACTAATCTTAGGATCTGTTATTTTGCAGTCAGTTTTTATTGTGTGGCTATTTGTGCCTCGCTATCTTGTTCATTCATCACAATACATGAGGATGTCTATAGAGAATCGTGTCAAAAGGCTGCTTAACCAATAAACCTTCAAGAATTCTCCTGACTTTAAAAGTATTTGATTGCATGAGTTGTATTTTGATCCATTACTTCATTTACTTTATTGCTGATAACTTCTAACCAAATTGCTATTTTCTAGCTGATGGTCTTTGGTTATATTTTATGTCACCAGTTCCTTTGGCCTTTCTCTTTTGTTCATAAAAATAAGTTATTATCTCTATCCACTCCATTTTAAAGATGAGAAAACTCAGGACAGAAGAGAGAAAGCTGTCTACCCATGTTAGTGCTAATGCTCCTGTTTTAGTTTTCATCTCATACCTAAGCTTTCATTCCATGTTACTTTCCTATAGGAATTACTGATTAAAAGATTATGTCTTTTTCTGTCCTCTATGTTTTGTATACATGTTACCCACTAGATTCTGAGCTCATCATACATGTCCTCTTTGTGACATGCTATAAAAATAATGCATCTTTATGTTAGATAATTCTGAGTGTGAAAATAACCCAGTAAATGGTAGTTATCTGCTTTGAGGCAAGTTGTATACTGTTCTTCACATTGTAGAATGGGGAAATATTTTCCTGAGGATATGAATTAGATGTGGACAATTCAACATTCAGATACCGGTGAGCACTGGATAAATTAGGACAGGATAGCTGAGGTGCAACTGGAAACTGTACACTGAGGTTTTGTATCTAAACTTGAACATATTTCTTAAGCTGATTAAACTTAAATGATTTGATATATTGTTTGATATCAATGGAGGCACTCAGCTCCAATATTCTCCTATAGTAGTAATATTGGGTTGGCCAAAAAGGTCATTCAGGTTTTTTCATAAAATGCTACAGAAAAACCTGAACGAACTTTTTTGCCAACCCAATATTTTATAATTATTGAACTGATTATTTTCCCCTAATTCACCCTGTGTCTGCATAATAACATAAAGTCTCTTTTTCTGTCTTGGTCAAATACATCAATTCCTATTTATTTAATTTATAGGATTAAAATTTCTCTCCTTTTCTTCCTGTGATGGCAGATGAAATGTATTTAAAATGAAAAATACAATACTTGATGGTTATTATACACAAATATACTAAATTTACTTGGAATTTTCGCATTTTAATGCCTTGTATGTTTCATCAGCTGATCTTTCAAATAGGGAATTGATGGTTTTGTTCTCAATTATGCAAATATACCTAGAGGTTTTATTTCAATGTTCATATAATTGTTGATTGAAAAGGAAACTCTTCAACGAATGTACAGTGTTAAATGGATATATTTACTTTAAAAAGAAGATATTAATATGAGTAATGAATGGAATACCCAAGATGCTTTTAAAATTTCTTTGGTTACAGGTCAAGCAGTAGCTCTAGCTGTACACATCTAGTAAAATTATAGTAGGGACTTAATTAGCTATATTCCCTATAGATGTAACTTAGCAAGACAAGAAAGTCATTTATTTGTGTTAAAATATTTTTCAGATGATACGTAGGGAAGTCTGTGAGAAAACAGTGCATTAAAACTATATCCAAGCAAGTGCTACTTAGCAAACCATACCAATAATGACCTAAACACATTGTGTATAGGGAGAAAAATTTTAAGATATTTCAAAAATAAACAAGTTGAATACTTTGTGGCTTTCTATTACTTGTTATAATAAATGTATTAACAGAATTTATCAAAATAAATCTAGATCTTGAGGCTGAATAGCTTGCTTAAATAAAATATCATACTATTAATACATTCATAAGTATGAAGTAATTTATATAGGAAAAGGATGAGGACTTATATTCTTGAAAAAATATCTCCTTAGTGCAGATTTTTTTAGATTTTAACCTAGTAATATTGAATGAGAGAAAAAATATGAAAATTAAAAAACAAAAGTGACTAGAATTTGTGTGTAGAATATGATAAACTTACCATAGATACATATGAATATAGTATATAAAGCCCTCAGAAAGGAGACATTCCACTCTATTTCAATCATTATTCACTCATTCATATATCTTCATTCATTCACTTATTTGTAAGCACCTACCAAGTGCAGGTATTATCAGGCTGTATAACACGTTATACTGCGGTAACAAATTATTTGAAACTCTTGGTGGCTGAATAAAACTAAGGTTTATTTCTCCCTAAATTTATATCTCCCCTGTGGGTTGGTGGGAGGATTTTGCTCATAAATTCAGTCAAGAATTTAAGCAATTCCAAGATTTCCTGTAGTGATGTCTGGTTTGAAAAGAGCTCTAAAGCATGTAATATTACCAATTAAGCACAATTTCTCCCGTGAATCACTGAAAATGATGGTAAGTGAGGCCACTCCAGTTTTCTGGACCCATACATCTTTTCTATTGTAGACAAAGTATCAGCATGTGATTCAGTGCATATGCTGTGCCCTGGAGGATGGCACCTCAGTGTTGCAGAATCCTTCCAAGCTGAACCATCAGCTTTACCTTCATCAGGCCATTCTAGCACTCTTTTAGGAAAGCCGCTTCAAGATAGTATAATATATGATATGTAGGATGCCTAGTCAAATTTCATGTTAATTATACCTAAATTGATCTAAGTGTTCAATGCAATCCCAATCAATACCCAAGTCACAAATGGAAGTAAATATTGCCAAACATGTCAGATAAAAACTTGTACTCAGAATATATAAATAACAATTAAAGCTCAATGTTAAGGCAGAAAGCTCCACAAAATATGCAAAATATTTAGACACTTCATGAAGAATGCCTAACAATGAGCAATAAATGAACATGAAAAGATGACCAACAACATTAGTCACTTGGAAAATGCTACTTATATCCATATAATGATTCCCCTGTGCACACAGTGGGAAGGTTACAATAACAATGATTTAGTACCAAATACTAGCCAGGATATAGTGCAGTTGGAACTCTGACATAGTGCTGGTGGGAATGCAAACTTCGTAGTTTCCTTAGAAAACAATTTGGCCATTTCTTATAAACGTGCACTTAACATTTGACCGAAACATCCACTCTTAGGTATTTACCCAAGAAAAAGAATATATATGAGCCCAAAAAGACTCCTACATGAGGGTTCACAGCACCATGATTTGTAATATCCTCTAGCTGAAACTACCAGTGTACATCAACAGAGAATGGACAATCAAATCATGGTAAAGTCATACAATGAGAAAGATTATTGCAGCACTCTTCAATATAGCAAAACACTGAAATTAACTCAAAGTTTCCATGAACAATGGGATCTACCATTTGCTGTAGTAATACAAAGGAATTCTATACAACAATGAAAATAAATGAAATATATGCACATGTATCCACAAAGATGAAACTTAAAAACACAAAGCAGAGGAGAAATATTAATTGTAGAAAATATATATATAATGTTCTTCTGTTTATATAAAAAACAAAACTATATCTTAAGGATTCATATGAATGTGGTAAACTTCAAAAAAAATTAAACAATTAACAAAAACTTAGTAATTATCCTGGAGGAGAAGGAAAGGGAAGAAGAAGCCATAGAAAATAGGCACACAGAGTTCTTCAAATATATAGGCCAACTTTTATTTCTTAATGTGTGGATATTCTCTTTTATCCACTTCATTTAAACTGAATGCATGCTTCATAGGTACATAATATTGATGAATGTGTATATGTATGTGTATTTCTATATAATCCTTACATAATTAATGTTTAATATATTTCAATTTTTTAAGGGCTACAAATAGAAAATGAGGTTCTTACTTGGGCAGAAAGTGTCTGAGCTTTGTTTTACAATGGATTTCTCTAATCCCCAAGTCAATTTTTAAACTACCAGCGTATATATCCTTGGAAAAGTAATTTCAGAACAACTGTCATTTCAGAGCAACTGTGCATGATAAAGGGAGGGGAAACATTGCTTGTTGAACTCCTAGCTGTAAAGAGAGCTCCAACTTAATTTTCATTAACTAGGAAGGCAATTTATATTTGCAGTTCCTTACTAAGTGAAATAGGTGGTAAGAAATACAAAATGATTATGATAAGAGAAAGGAAGGCCAACAAGTTTAGATAAAACTTCCTTGAAATTTATGTGGAAAATGTAAAAATTAATGCTTCAATTTAACACCTGAATACAGCAAGCAAATGCTTTTCCCAAGCAAATACAGAAAATAATTGAAGGTGGGACATACAAATAAAATAGGCAAAATTTTCTTACTATAGATTAAAATCGTTATTATAGAATTATTATTAATTCTTCCTAATTCATTTTATATTCTTTTTTAAAAATACTACCTATATTCCCTTACTTTAGCTCATTTTTATCATTCACAATTAATCTTTTCTAGGACATCTTAGCTGCTCATTCCTCACAAGAAGCGCTTAGTAATATTTGTTTTCCATGTTAAAGTAAACATTATCATGTGTGAAAAAAATTGAAATCCAAGACTCATATCTAGGGCTGAATGTCTTACAGACTAGACTAAGCAGTTACCAGAATCCTTGATTTCTTTTCTGGCTCTCTCACATAAGTATTACATGAACTTTGGTCTCTCTGTCTCAGTTTCCTCATGTGTTAAAACAGTATCAATAAGCTATACTTTATAGGATTATTATAAAGATTAAATGATTTGATGCATATAAAAATCTTTTATAGAACAGGGTATGGAACATATAAAATCTTGATAAATATTATTTCTTATTGGCCAACCAAACTCTGTATACATAGCAATGTATGACATACAATATGTATCATACTGTATACAAGGTTGTTCAAAACATTAATTGGGTGAATTTCAAAAGTCAAATATGACAAGTGTATGAATTCAGTGGATGGACAATGTAAGCCTAGAAATTTGATTTCCAACATGGATGGTAAACAAAATGTCTCACTGGTACTGGGATAATGTGAAAGTCTAGACACTGGAACAACTGCCTCCAAGAAAAGAGCCTAGTCGTTGAAATAGGGAAAAGAGTCTTTGTTAGGTAAATTCCATGATTCTTTCTTTCAAGGAATTTGGGATATAGACAATAAAATAAAAATTTCTAAGTCAGAATCATTATGTCCAGATTAAAAACAAAACAAAACAAACAAGTGAAAAACAACAAAAAACAGCTGGTAAACTGAAGTCCTAGAAAACCTGGGAGGCTGTAAATTGGAATGTTTGAAAGCTGTCTATAGTAAAGATTTTCTGGAGCAGCTGCAGGGGATTAAGAGGGATTTAGAGAAAAGGAAGGAAGGAAGGAAGGAAGGAAGGAAGGAAGGGAGGGAGGGAGGGAGGGAAGGAGGGAGGTTGCTGTAGGTTTATGGACTATTTCCTCTTTAAAATTCTTTGAGAAATACTACATAAATACATATAGGAATTCTATTTTAATTATCTTTTGCTTGCAAAAGTTTCTAAACACAATTTTCTGAAAAATTAGAGTTACTTGAAGGTTGTGGGTTTTATTTTTGCTTGTTATTGTCAGTGATCTTTTTAGTTTCTGTGCATTATTTCCTTCTCAATCCTTAATACTCTAATAGTTTAGTGAGCTATGTGTGCCTTCTTGGAGTGAAAAATGTTAAGATGGATATTTTATTTGGTTTGAATAAGGACGGTGATAGGAAAATTATTCCTAAACATTATTTAAACTCTAAAACTTGTTTTTAAGAACTTGTCTAGTAATTTAAATACCTGAATCATCTATATGTACAAGAGAATGTGTTTTCTCTTGAGTTTTGGACACATTCTCCTGGTTCGTGTTTTTTAATAATTTTAAATTGCATTCCAGACATTGTGTACGAATGAACTGGGAAGCCTGGAGCATAATATTTTGTTATGTAAATGTTTATTTCCAGAGATGGCAAAGCCTTTTCAGTATGTGGTGGAAAAGTTGAGGAGGTTATCATATAGTTTCAAATTAGATTTAAGTTGAGCTTTGATAGGTCATCATTTTAATTATACTGAATTTATCTTTGATTACTCCAATGCCCAACATCCCAAACCATATGTTTTTCCCCTCATTACTCAGATTGGAAGAAAGGTGGCATCAATCTCAAGTAGTTTAGGTTCAATTTTGGATTCTACTCCAGTAGAGTCCTAGTATCCAATTACTGTGAGAGTGTACAAAAATATATGATTTATATATGTCATCAACCTCTAATTCCCTGTTGCTTTCTTGCAAAACTATGAGAGAGAGAATATTAGGATGAGGAATTGTTTGATTAAACTATCTGTCCTTGTATCAGTGCTCTTATAGATTCTGATTCACCCCACCAACCTTAAGTGTTCTCCCAAGCTGTCTGTTCTCTCCATCTCTTCACTAAATTTCCACCTGTCCATACCTATAGTGTAAGCCCATCTTCATGTGCAGAAGCTGTCAACACTCTGCTCACATACGAACAACTATTTTACTCTAAAGTATAATTTTCTCAAGTCTTCCTTACATCTAATCCATGTCACAAAATCCATACAAAATATGTAAAATTAATTTTAATAATATATTAGGTAACCTAATATATTTAAAATGTTATCATTTAAAATCAATTATACTACAATTTAAAATAGAATAAAATATTATCATTTCCACCTGTAATCAATATAAAATTATTAATGCAATATTGTACATTATTTTTATACTAAATTTGAAATCTGGTATGTACTTTACAGCACATCACAATTTATACGCTAAAATTTTGTTGGTAATACTGGATCTCTATGTATTTTATAAAATTTACAGTTGAAAAAGTAGATTTACAAAACCAAATTGTTCCAAATATAATTAAAGTTTTGTGAATAAGCAAATCAAGTAACAGGTTTTATAGTTTAGCTAGAATTACAAATAAATTAAAAATTTAGATATTCAACTCTACTAGCCACATTTCAAGTGCTCTATTGCCACATGTGATTAATGGCTACCATATTGTTGAGCGCAACTCTATTCCCCTTGTCTTGAATTTTCTTCTCTCTGAACTCACTTTCCTAAATCTTGCCTTCTTGCCAAAGCTCACCACTTAAAATTAATTTATTATATTTTATAGTCTTCTTACCTCCTACCAATATGTGGGCTTTACAAGGTCAGCAGGCTTTATCTACTATATTCATTGATATATCACAAGCAGCTAAAAAGTGCCCAATGGATAGTAAGTGCTCAATTAAACACTGTTGAATGAATGGATTTTCCCAAAAATATACTGCAAAGTGTTCTGTTAAATTGGCTGATCTTATTTTTCACATTTATAGACAAATTGGTTTTGAATGCATACTGATTTGAACTCTACAATACAGTGTAGGAGGACATGGTTTCTCCTTTTTGTATTGCATTATAAGAAAAAATAGAAGATCTGACAGAGGAGTAATGAGATTCCAGGTATGTTTGTCCCTGTCCCCCTCTGTCTTTGTCTTTTCCAAGAATTGTTAGTTAGGGTAAAGTGATAGTGTTTTAGGTTTTTTAGTTTTGTTGTTTGGTTGGATTTTTGGGTGTAAGAAGGAGTGAGAAGACAACAGTTGCTTTCCTGAATATATCAGAAATTACAATCAGTTACAATAAGCATCAATTGTGCTATCCCTTACATGTAAATGTCCCACCTGTTAGTCTTACAAAGCCTCTACTTTTTTATCTTCCTTATTGATTATGAAAGCAAACACTGCCTTGATATGTATTTACAGCAGGAACTTGCTATTTTATGCAACACTAATTCAAGATTTTCATAGGAGAAACTAAGGGGAAAATACCTAGTCCAAATTTGTACACCAAGCTGATGGCAAAACTTTGAGACTCTCACTCCTTATGTGAATTGGGAACTCCATGTGTTCACTATATTTGTATCATTGATCAAGACATTACTATGCTAACAGAATCTACAGAAGCAACAGATGGCTACTTTTATTTTTATCTAAGAGATCAGCTGATATCTTAATGTCACTTTATTTTTAGTACCTTGCATCCCTCAGTCTTGCATATTATTGGTATATCTTAGGCCAAGTTTAAATTGGTTGGGAAAATCACAACGAATTCCCAACCCCAACAGTGATAGCAGATGATTTCTTCCTCCCCATCGAGTCTGCCTCCAGATTACCATTCAAACTCTAAAATCACCGTACCTATTTTGGACTTGGCTTTATTCATTCTGACCACATAGAGTGATTTCTGTTCTCTACACTCAGGAGGCTTGATTTAAACAAAACCTGTGAATACATCACAGGTTTTATTGTATCTGTTTTAAATAGATCCAATTTGATTTTATTTGGTTTTGCTTTATTAATTTCCCAAAATGTTTGTTAGTAAAATTTGACAGCGCCTAGAGAATCGAATGATTGATTGATGGATATCCTAACTCTATTTTTGTAGCTTACAGTTGTAACTATAGCCTACACTTGCAAATGTTAACCCAGCTTTTTAGGAAATTCCCAAGCTCTAAGACAGCTACAGAATGAATTATCTTTGGGCTCTGTCAGCTTTCTATACAGTACTTGTTTGAAAGTGAGGCTTGGGGTAAGGGAGTGGGAGTGGGAGCAGACAAGTGACAAGTGAAAATAATTTTTCCGTTGTGGACTACAGATGGGCTAGTAATAACTACTAGCTATTAAATGATCAAAGTGATCAGGCAATTTGCAGTGAAAAGGCAATCAGGAGAAAACTACTGTATTAAGATATAATAATAGTAAGTTGTTTATTATGTGTGCTCTTTACTTTTTGGGAACCTTCCAGAATCTTAATCATCAACTCAGAAATATCATTTGCTGAAAAGTCAATTTGAATTCAATTAGGAGATAAAGATTTCCCTGTCAGAAACTGAAACCAATCAGCTGCATCCAGCAAGCTTTAGCTTTCAAGTTTCTCGATGAAGGGACTATGATATTCTATCATCATCTGACACTCAGACTGTAGCTGACGACCAATGTTACTGTCAAACACAATGATCTTGCTGTAATTGTTCACTTGGCATCTGACTTCTAGACTTTAGCCATAATAGCTTAAAGTATTAATTTTGCACTTGGGATATTTATTTTCTCTCTCCTTATGTCACTGGAACCATTTAGAGCAACTGAACCGATCCTTAAGTCCCTGGCAACAGTTTTAGTGAAAGGAAAAATTTAGTCCATTATAGCTGAACTCAGTTCAACAAAAAGGAGGCACAATAAAGTCATGTGTGCAGTTCACACTTTGTTTACATGAGTGCTCCTTACCATTGCAGGTGTTTTCTCCTCAGAGAAGTAGAAATTATGGAAATATCCATGCACTCTTTTTTGAGATCTGCTTTCTTAGGCAAACTAAGATCAATAGCAGAATGCATACAGTTTTAGACACTAACATCCTATAACGCTAGGTAGAGCATTTTAATCATCCCAGTTTTTTGTTTTGTAATTTAGTTATATTTTCATCTTGGGAACTGGTTGTTTACTTAGAGATATTTTGATTTAGCAAAAGGATAACACAATATTTTCAGTACACTAAACATTTAAATTGTTTGGTGACTATTAGTCCAAACATGAAGAATGAGGGGTAAAATTAAGGACTATAAAATCATAAAAGGCATATTTAATTAGAACAATAGAATTTTTTGCTCACTATATGCTAATATAATACAAAAGCAGCAGTTTCCCTAAAATTTGAAAGTGATATATTTGTATATATAAAATACTTTGCAAAGTGGATAGTAAGTATACAGAGAGAAACTACCACCCAGAGATGTAATTCAAATCAGTATACTTTTACATAAAAGTTTAGATAAAATATATACAATGGAATATTACTCAGCCATAAAAAGAAACGAAACTGAGTTACTTTTAATGAGGTCGATGGACATAGAGACTGTCATACAGAGTGAAGTAAGTCAGAAAGAGAAAAATAAATACCATATGCTAACACTTATATATGGAATCTTAAAAAAAAAAAAAAACGGTTCTGAAGAACCTAGGGGCAGGAGAGGAATAAAGATGCAGACGTAGAGAATGGACTTGAGGACACGGGGAAGGGGAAGGGTAAACTGGAACTAAGTGAGAGTGGCATGGACTTATATATACTACCAAATGTAAAATAGATAGCTAGTGGGAAGCAGCTGCATAGCACAGGGAGATGAGCTCTGTGCTTTGTGACCACCTAGAGGGGTGGGATAGGGAGGGTAGCAGGGAGATGAAAGAGGGAGGGGATATGGGGATATATGTATATGTATAGCTGATTCACTTTGTTATACAACAGAAATCAACACACCATTGTAAAGCAATTATACTCCAATAAAGATGTTAAAAATTTTTTTAAATAAATAAATAATAAAAAATATTGGGTACATATATTTAATGAGCTTCTGCATGAATTGAGAATATTTAGACAGTACATCTTTAGACACTTTAGACTACACAAGGCACAAATGAAAAACTTAAAGGATGTAAGTCATCTTTTGAGATGGTATATTTGAAACAAGGCAGATTTTCTTGTTTTCTGATAGATAAGTATTTTCTAATAGAAATGTAATGTGAGATGCATATTTAATTTAAAATTTATAGTAGTCATACCAAAAAATTTTAAAACAAGTATAATTCATTTTGATAATATATTTTAAAATATATCAAAATACTATTTTAATATGTAACCAATAGAAATTATTAATGCGATATTTATAAGCTTATTCTCATACTAATCTCCTAGATAAGTGGATATTTTACACTTACAGTTCATCTCACTAAGATGCTAGGTTTTATTCTAAAATAATTTATCTTGTCTTCGCTTTCATAAAAGTTATAGAAGAAAATAGAGACACACATACCAAGGTTTTCCAGACAAATCTAAAATTTCCAATAACTGGACTGAGAACCAAAAGATTGTTTTAATTTAATATTTGATCCAACATTGATACACGAGTCTACTTGAGTCTACTTGAGAATAAATTATTTCATTTTTAAAAACAAATTAATTTCAAAATTACATCTGTAAATAGGTAAATTACCTAACCTTTGGGTAAATTCAGTACTATTAATGCCAAATTCAAGTGTGATGCATAAATTGAAAAGCAGCTTTAAATTTATCAATATCAAAAATGTTCTCTTGGGCTTCCCTGGTGGTGCAGTGGTTGAGAGTCCTCCTGCCAGTGCAGGGGACACGGGTTCGTGCCCCAGTCCGGGGAGATCCCACATGCTGCGGAGCGGCTGGGCCCATGAGCCATGGCCGCTGAGCCTGCGTGTCCGGAGCCTGTGCTCAGCAACGGGAGAGGCCACAACAGTGAGAGGCCCACATACCACAAAAAACAAACAAACAAAAAAAATGTTCTCTTAAATCTTTCTCTTAGTTTTTGCAGCCAATTCACATAATACTGTTGATAAGAAGTAAAATCTTCTCTATTTAGACATGTAAGACAATGTCTAAAATCACCTTTATTGATGTGTATCGAGTTAACATTAATTTTTAACACAAATCCTTTTACCTGTCTACCTAGGTCACAGATAAGCTCTTTTTTTTCCTTATAGCTCTAAATCGAACTCCATCATTTTCAGTGCAATATCTGTGAGAGAGTATAAACCATGCGGCCCCTTACTGTCTTTGATTAAATAATTTTTTATGAAGCATTTTTTAAATATTTATTTATTTATTTTGGCTGCATTGGGTCTTTGTTGCTCTGTGCGGGCTTTCTCTAGTTGCCATGAGCAGGGGCTACTCTTCGTTGTGGTACTCAGTCTTCTCATTGTGGTGGCTTCTCTTGCTGCAGAGCACGGGGACTAGGCATGCAGGCTTCAGCAGTTGTGGCTCGCGGGCTCTAGAGCACAGGCTCAGTAGTTGTGGCGCACAGGCTTAGTTGCTCGGCAGCA
Source organism: Lipotes vexillifer (assembly GCF_000442215.2). NCBI lineage: Eukaryota > Metazoa > Chordata > Mammalia > Artiodactyla > Lipotidae > Lipotes > Lipotes vexillifer. The sequence continues at coordinate 431,509 of NW_006773039.1, read as the reverse complement.
TGCGGGACCTTCCCAGACCAGGGCTCGAACCAGTGTCCCCTGCGTTGGCAGGAGGATTCTTCACCATTGTGCCACCAGGGAAGCCCTATCAAGCATTTTTTAATACTTAGGTAATCTTTTATTTGCGGTACGTGGGCCTCTCACTGTTGTGACCTCTCCCGTTGTGGAGCACAGGCTCTGGACGCGCAGGCTCAGTGGCCATGGCTCACGGGGCCCAGCCGCTCCGCGGCATGTGGAATCTTCCCGGACGGGGCATGAACCCGTGCGCCCTGCATCGGCAGGCGAACTCTCAAGCACTGTGCCACCAGGGAAGCCCTTAGGTAATCTTGAATTTTAGCTAATTGTAGAGTAAATCTGTGTGAAACGCTTATACTACACAACCAGTGAGCACTGGCAAAGAACTAAGTTATTAAATTCATTCATTGAATTCACTTTTTATTCTTTTATCACTCACATACATTGTTCAATACTGAATGGTTTTAATAACTCTATCCATGACATTTTCCACAGAGTCTGCTCCAGAAAACTGAATGCAAATATTTTCAATATTTAGTAGAGTGGAGCAAATCAATAAGGGAAAAATCAGTCCTTTGTTTTAAGATTCTAATGAATCCAGATTAATATCTCACAAGGCTAGAGTACAGTCCATTGAAATAGCAATTTTTTCACATCTAACTGATATTCTTCTGTGATAAATGTAAATAAATAAAAAGTGTGTGCAAGAGTTCAATATTATTGTTGTTACTGAATTCAATAAAATGTTTATTAGTAAATTTAAAAGTCCTTTGACACAAAACAAACCAAATGTAGTAATTTTACATTATCTCTTACATTGCAGCGCTCTCCTAAATCTAAAGAAACTACTTAACATTTTTCAAAATTTGAATAAATTGATCTTTGATGTGCTTAGAAAGTTATAGGAATTTACATATTTTTAAAAGGTCATATATTCTATAACTAATTGTTTGATGGCTTTATTGTAAAATATCTTTATTAGTTTTTTATTTTACTAGTTTCTAACAATATTTCCATAACTGAACTAATCATTATTTGTACTTTCTTTTTCATTATTTTTTCAAGAATCCAAGCTCCTTTAAAGCTTGCCAAACCTACAAGCTCAGATTTTGTTTAAAAAAGTTTAAAATATTTTGGTGGCTATTTTAATTCTAATATCAAGTGATTAATCTCAGATATCATGTTTTGACTATTTAGATGAAACATCTTATCAAATGTACTATGTATTTATGGACAAGATCTCTATACATTCCCCACTTTATTATCTTTAAAACTTTTTCTTGCACAGGTACCAAACAGCATTTTGTTTTGCTCTGCTGCAAAAAATGCAGTTACCGTTTGTACTAACATGTAATTCATATCTTGTTGTAGTAAACTTTTATCTTTACTGTTCCAATCATAACACTAGTTTTTGCATCTCCAAAAGATACTGCATCAAAAATATGACTTCATTTTAAATTTTAAAAATTGCCCATACTTAATTTTAACCTAATTTATGTTAAAACTATAATTATTTTAAGTTAATTACCAATTATGACTTAAACAGATATCACTGTATATTGTTTTATCTGCATAATGCATTCAAATAGACACATTATAATGGCACGTTTATGCCTAGAAAAATCAGTCAAATTAAATCAATCCAATGGCACAAACTAGATGAAAGGTTCATCTGTTTATACGTAAGGCTAGAAACAATATATTCACCCCATAGCAAACTACAGTAAAACAATATCTTACATGATACAACAAAGTAAAAGGTAGTATTACAAAAACAAAGTTTTATGTCAATAAGAAATACTTTATATGCTTCAGCTTTTAAGTCTAAATTGATTAAAGTTAAATCATATTGGGCTTCCCTCGTGGTGCAGTGGTTAAGAATCTGCCTGCCAGTGCAGGGGAAATGGGTTCGAGCCCTGGTACTGGAAGACCCCACATGCCACAGAGCAACTAAGCCCATGCACCACAACTACTGAGCCTGTACTCTAGAACCCACGAGCCACAACTACTGAGCCCGCAAGCCAAAACTACTGAAGCCTACGTGCCTAGAGCCTGTGCTCCGCAGCAAGAGAAGCCACCGCAGTGAGAGGCCCGTGCACCACAATGAAGAGTAGCCCCCGCTCGCCGCAACTAGAGAAAAACCCGCGCATAGCAACAAAGACGCAGGGCAGCCAAAAATAAATAAAACAATTTTTTTTAATTAAAAAAATATATTAAAAACCCAATTCCTCAGATGCATTAGTCCCATTATAAATGCTCCCTTGCCACATGTGTCTAGTGGATACAATATTGCACAGCGCAGGCCTAGACTGAAATTCCTAGCATGTGCGAAAAAAAGGGATATGTTTTGGAAGAGATGCTGCTTGGAGAAGCAAAATAAAGAAATAGAGTTAATGACACGAACTTGTCCATGCTATCAAAGCAGGGGGTGCTTAAACTCAAAGAGGAGATTCTGTTGACAAACCTATGCCAGTTGTTGAGATGGAAGAACTAGACGTTCAGAGCTTGATACCACTAATTTCTCCCATCGTGACTGCAAGTTTACTCTGCTTCATTCTTATAATCTGCATTCCTTTGTGTTTTCTATGGGGGTATGCTAGAATAACATACAGCCAATATGAACATATATCTCTATTTGCAAATTTTTACATTAACTATGTGAATCAGGATCTTTTGAATTTTGTGAATATAGGCAGGTTGAATTAACCTAACCAAGTCTAAACAATTCTGAAACTGATGTGACATGCAGACTAGGTAGTAAATTATGTTGTTGTAAATAACCAAGGGAAGTGTGTCATTTTGTTGCCACCAGCTATTTTATAAGAATGATCTGACTGCTCAAGTTTTTCTTTTTTCATAGTTTCAGGTCCAATTGAAAACCTTTCTTTAACAGTTTTGCAAATAATCATCTTAGAGATATTCCTATTTTTTGTAAGTGCTCTAACATGTTCTTTACTACTGTTGCAATTTGGAGAAAAACTAGTCTATTAATCCATTATTAAGTATTTAATAAAGTTAGTATTTTTGACTTTTAATATTTTTTCTCTGTTCTTTAAAATTACCTTTGTTCTGTTTTCCCAGTTGGTAATTTCATTTTTCATTTATAGAAAATATGGCTTGAAATTTGTTCAGACAGTTGCAAAATCTTTTGAAAAGCTCAGCCTCTGTCCTCTGTCAAATTTAGGATCATCCCTGTCACTACTTGATCATGCTGCTTTGTCTTTGATAGTCAATTTCTAATGTTAAGTCACTTCTTCATTTTTGAAGCATCAGGCTATATTTTATGCATTCTCTACAAGTTTCTAATTCCTAAAAGAAGTTATAAAGAATTTTAAGAATGAAGAAATAGCAGTATTAGTTGCAATTAACAAATAATATTTTAGCAAATAATTTATAATCAATTAAAATGTAGGAAATATTTAAGCAGACCACATTTTTTCCAGAATGTTAGCTATTATAGAATCTTTAAGTTTTCAGATGAATTCTGTGAAAATGTGTTTATTTCCATGCAAATCTTATTGTTATAAGAACAATATTATGGCCTGTTTCTTTATATTGTATTCATCCTCCTTACTGAACTCTATGGTTAAGTCCTGAGTTTTCAGTGTATTCACTGGAACTTTCTAGAGAAAAAACTTTGTTAGAAATCAATGTCTAAAATTACCAGTGATTAGGGGTTTCCATGACTACCCTCAAGTCCAGTGATTCACCAGTGGGCCCACAGGACTCAATAGCAGGTAAAACTCATGGCTAAATTTCATTATAGCAAAGGTTATTGAGTAAAAGCAAAAGAAAAATACATGTATTAAGCAAAGTCCAGAGAGGTTAAGTGCAGACTATTGAGTCTTTCCTATCCAGCACTAAAGAGAATGCTACTGGCAAATTTGTAATTTTAGTGCACAAGTCTTGTACTTCTTTTGATAAATTTATTCCTAAGTATTTTATTCATTTCAATGCTAGTGCAAATGAATTTTTCTTGATTTCACTTTAGACTCTTCATTAATGTATAAGAATGAAACTGATATACTCATCTTGCATTCTACAACCTTGCTGAAATTTTTATTACTAAGACTGTTTTAAAACTTACTACAATGGCACAGTAGTTGAGTGTTTTTGTGGATCCCTCAGGACTTTTTTTTCATACAATACCAAAACACCTGTGAATATAGAAAATTTTACTTCTTTTACAATCTGGGGCTCTTTAATTTGTTTCTTGACTTATTGTACTGGCAAGAGTATCTTGTACAATGTTAAATGGAAGTTGTGAGACTAGGCATCCTTGTCTTTTTCCTGATATTAGGGGAAAAGCATTCAGTTTTTTGCCATGATGTATGATGGTAGCTATGGGCTTTACACAGATGTCCTTCATTAAGCTGAGGAACTTCTATGCCAATCTTAATTGTTGAGATGTTTTTACCATGAAAAATGTTAGATTTCATCAAGTGCCTTTTTTTTAATCTATTGACATTACCACATTTTTTGTCTCTATTCTGTTAATATGATGCACTTCAGAGATTTATTTTCATAAATTAAATCAATCTTGCATTCCTTAGATAAATACCCCTAGATCATGGTATATATTTTATATATATGTTGGTAGACTCAACTTGGGTTTCTATAATTTTAATGGAATTACATGTGTGCCAAAAATATTCAATGTTCAAGCAAATTTTTTTAACATCTTTACTGGAGTATAATAGTTTTACAATGTTGTGTTAGTTTCTGCTGTATAACAAAGTGAATCAGCTATACGTATACTTATATCCCCATATCCCCTCCCTCCTGCACCTCCCTCCCACCCTCTCTATCCCACCCTTCTAGGTGGTCGCAAAGCACTGAGCTGATCTCCCTGGGCTGTGCAGCTGCTTCCCACTAGCTAGCTATTTTACATTTGGTAGTATATATAAGTCCATGCCACTCTCACTTAGTTCCAGTTTACCCTTCCCCTTCCCCGTGTCCTCAAGTCCATTCTCTACGTCTGCATCTTTATTCCTGTCCTGTTCCTAGGTTCAACAGAAACATTTTTTTTTAGATTCCATATATATGTGTTAGCATATGGTATTTGTTTTTCTCTGTCTGTCATACAGAGTGAAGCAAATTTTTTTGTAATCTCTTTCCTGAATTTGATGATCCTAACCAGTAAGAATTCTCCAAAGAGACCTACAGATTCTCTCAGTCTGAACTCCATCACTGTCCTGCCTGGCTTTCCATTAATTATCTCATGATTCTTCTGCTTTCCTATGGAGTCCACATTCCATAAATTTTCAAGCATAATCCATAGGCCACAGGTAATTCTTCTTTTATCTTGGCATATATAAAATTTAAATATATTTACATAGTTAATATTAATTTAATATATGTATATTAAAGTTTTAGATTTATCACCTTGTCTTCCATTTTGCAAGGCTGTACAGATTTTCAATAATAGGTTGGTAGAAGTTCCAAACCTACAAGGGCTATTTTTCTACCTGCTCTTTTAATGGACTCTATTTGAAGCTTTGTAAGAGACATTGTAGCATTTTCCTTGGTTCTGGTTCCTTATGCAGAAGTTATTCCAGTGTGCATTCTTATACTTTACATTTCCTTCCTTGGTACATTGTTATGGATCACACACACCCTTGCTCACATTCTAACAATAAAAATACTGCTTCCCTTTTCTAGTACCTCTTTAAGAGCAGTCAGATCTGGGAGACAATCCTTGTATTTTTATATATGTCTTCCTGAGATTTAAAATATAAAGTGATCCTTTCATATCTTTCCAGTAAATTCTGGTGATAGCCATAATTCTCTTAAAATAATCATTCTATTCCTTCAGTTTAAGCAATCAGCTTTTATGAATTTTGTTATTATTCTCCCAATACTCTCATTTTGACAATAATATTGAATCATATATTCCAACCATTCCAGTTTATCCTTGAAATTCTGAGGAAACCATTACTAGAGACAGAGTGTTCCAAGCATAGATTGTCGAAATTGTCTTCTTAGAAAAATTCACTGTTTATCTAAATATCTGTTTATATGGGCATTGATTTTTTTAAATTTGTTTATTTACATAATCAAGTGCTAATGCCTGGAGTTATGAAACCTCTGAAATATAGTTATTTCCATGACTTCTGTAATTTAGGGGGAAGAGTAAGCTGGGACGAAGTGAGAGAGTGGTATGCACATATATACACTACCAAAATGGATAGCTAGTGGGAAGCAGCCACATAGCACAGGAATCCATTTTCTTTTATAATAAGCTTCATAAGTTCAAGAAGTTAGCTACTCTGTAGTTACTTCCTTTTGCCCTGAATACAGTTCAAAACATCATCAAGGAGAATGAAATATTGGCAGCCAGTTTATTATGGACTCCCTAGGTCTGAACATAATTTAAAGCTACAACTTCACTAGCATTTGTAGAACAGATAAAACCCAGGCTCAATGCTATTGACTGCAAGTCTGGCTTAAAAACACAGCAAAACACACAAAAAAATTATCTTTCCCCTAAAACAACAGGATGTTTGCTTCAGCCTCCCATGCAATACTTGGCCAAGCTATAGCATTTAAGGTTCAAATGACTGCATTTGCTAAAGTGATCTAAAATGACACCCACATGTAGATAAAGCCACCATATGGTACAATGACCAAGATCAAAACTCAAATGACCTTCAGATCAACACCAAAAGCTTTACTTTTTACTTACCAATTCTTATTTATCTTTCAAGACTCCCCAATAATTTACCATATACTGAAATATTTGAATATCATTTAATTAATCCTCGCTCTTCTCAATCTTTTGACAGTTGGTTAGACAAAGTAATCAGGCAAATAGAGATCAAAACAGCCCATATCTTACTGATAAAGCTGTTTCGAGGATGTGGTTTCCAGCCAAGTACAACCTCTAAGACTTCAGCCTTGAAATAAATATTCTTAGCCACCTAGTTACTTGTATATTTGGACAAACTATTGAGCTCTTCCCTGGGGACAGACTGCTTAACATATATATGCAAAGTCAAAGAAAGAGACAAAGTTAAAAAAGGGAAATGGAGGGAGAGTAGGAGGGGAAGGGAGAGTGCTCTGGGAAACATGATGATAAATTCTCCTGGTTACATATGCTAATGGTCCACCAGTGTCTCTTCCCTTTCTTTCAGTCTTCTACCATCTAGTGTTACTAATGAAAAGTTCAATGACAATGTAATTTTTAACTTTGGGGGTGATTCTTTAAATTTTCTTTCTGAAAGTTTAAATGAATTCTTCATCCATGATGTTCAGAAGTTTTTATTATACAAGTTTTAGAACTGGATTTCTTATTATTCATTTAGCTTATAGCTCTAAAAATCTTTTCAAGGTGAAAAGCTTTTTCATCTCTATAAATTTTGCTTCTACACAATGTATTTTCCTTCTTTACTATGTCTGCTGTTCATTCTAGAATTCATGTTCTATAATGTTGAATCTTCCTGATGTATTTTTCATGTGTCTTACCTTTTTACTCATACCTTATATATTTATTATAATTATCCTAAATATTGTATTACTTACTTCGTGGTTAATTTTACATGTATTTTTAACTTTAGAACATATTTCTCACTGTGGGATTTTTCCTCACAAATTTGGTGATTTTTAGATGGGAGCTTCATATGTAAGAAAGCTCATTCACCAGGATCTTTGTTGCCTGGCTCCCATGATCCCCAACAAGATAGAGATATGCCATCCAGCAGGGTGCCTACTAGGTGTGGGGATATCTGTTCTACCTAGGAGTCAGTAACCTGAGGTCTGGTAATACCCTGACCTCTGCTTCAGACATTAACATTTTCTGATTTAGCCTCTAGCAAAAGCCACTGATGCCTATAGAAAACCACTGCCTGCTCCTCTATTACAACCTTTGTACATGACTCTGGGTCCTAAGGCATCCAGATTGCTTCCATCTTCTTAGTAGTCTTCTTTTGAATGTGTTTTTGGCTATGGTTTTCTCAGGTTGTGTTTTATGTCATCTAGTTTGCCTACTTTTCTATCTGTGGTAGTTAATTTTACATATCAACTTGACTATAGGGTTCCCAGAAATTTGGTCAAACATTACTCTGGGTATTTCTGTGAGGCTGCTTTTGGATGAGTTTAACACTAAAATCAATAGACTGAGTAAGTAGATTTCCCTCCCAAATGGGGGTGGGCTCCATCTAATCAGTTGAAGGCCTGAATAGAACAAAAGGCTGATCTTCACCCAAGTAAGAAGAAACTTTTCCTGCCTGGCTGCGTTCCAGCTGGGACATCAGTTTTTTTCTCCCTTCAGAATGAATTGAAGAATTCCTGGGTCTCAAATCTTCAGGCCTTCAGACTGAAACCACACCGCTAGCTCTCCTGGATTTCCAGTTAGCCAACTGCAGATCTTAGGACTTGTCAGCCTCCATAATCTCATGAGCCAATTCTCATTCATATATATATTTTTTCATCGTGTTGGTTCTGTCTCTTTGGACAACCCTGGCTAAATGCACTATTTAATAAGAACTCCTTAAAATGTCTTTTTTAGTGAAAGTACAAATCCTCTTGTCTAAACTGATTACAAATTATCTCCTTATTCACTTTCCTCTTACATGTCTGATTCTCTTTCTCTTTTCCTTTCCTTTAAAAACATGTATTTATTTATTTATTTTTAATATCATGGATTTGGAGCAGGGGAGAAGGTAAAATAGTATTTTATACTATCTTCTTTATCTAATGTCCTAGTTCTTTAATCAAAATTTATGCTTTCATTTTCCAAACATTCTATTTAAAAAGAAATTTTATGCATTTTGACATTTTTTTCTACATCAATATATGCTTTTCCTACATCTATGCAACTTTATATATTTATTTGAGACTTCCTTTTTGCTTCTTCATTTCCTTGCCCTTTGAATTCTTTTTCTTGCCTTTTTTATATTTAGGGCTCCTTGTCATTCTTTCTTTCCTAAAATTTTTCTACTTAAGGATCTTAGTTTACATGTACCATATGTATATTCTTTCCATGTTTTATAGTATTCTTCTAAAGTTGAACCTTCTTGTTATCATTCATTTAGCATATAACTGTTTCTCTATCCCTCATAATAACCATCTTCACGTATTCAGCATTTACTGACAGGCCACCTTACATCAGGTACATATACTTTATAGTTTGGTTTTCACAATACTTTACCTTTTGTCTATCCATCATTATTGCTTTCTTTATCTTGTTAACAGAAACAGTGGTAGAAGTTAGCAGAAAGCTTTGAAAAAAAATAAGGGAAGAGAAATATGCTAAATTCTTTGTGGCAAATTTTGCCACCAAAATTTAAAATGTCTACTAATTTATGTTGTTAACAACTTATTAATAAACCCATTGATTTCTAATTTACTATCTTTCTTGATTAATAATGTTATGAAAGTGAAAATGAAATGTTTATTTCATCATAATTTATATATTTATTATTTTCCAAGAATGTTATTTCTTATTTGTGTTTTCTTCTGTCAATCTTGTTCTTGAATCAATTATATAGTATATATTTTAATTAAAATATTTTATTATATATTATAGTTGTTTATTGCTGGCACATGTAATTTAACTGGTATAGAATTAGAGAGTCATCAGGCATTATGCTAGTTGTTGAAAATACAGAGACAATAAAGAAAAAAATCTATGGCTTCCTATTATTCACTGAATGTCAGTGACTGGCTTAAAATTTAGATTTATCTCATATCCTGAGTTATAGTGTCTTAGATTTTAAAGACACCCCACATATCTACTTCTAGATCCCCTCATGAGTTAGAGATAATGCTATGACTTCATCTAAATATTTCAATTTCCTCCTCAGCATACAGAAAGTTTTTATTTTTAAGTCAAGCAGGAGTTATGTGACCAAGACTGTCCAATGAAATGGTGCTGAAAGCAATGTTTTCTACTTCAAGGCCAGCTCCTAAAACCTCTCCCATGATTCTCACAATCTGTCTTTGCTCCTGTCAACCAGATACATGAGAAGATCTAGTAGATAATTTGAAAGACCTAGGAGGTGGCAGAGTTCCTTTTAATGATTCTAGGTCTTTGAATGACTGCATGGAACAGAGAGCATCTACTAACCCAACCCCAGTTACCTACATTTGATTCTGTTGTGCAGGAAAGCAATATTTATTTTGTTAAACCAGTGAGATTTTTGTGCTATCTGAAACCACACGTAGAATTAATTAACCTGATCTATGCAAGCATTGGTACCAATGGTATCAATGGAAGCATTGCATCAATACAAGCAATTGGTATCAATGCAAACATAAGGAAAGACTGCAAATACCATTCACTTAGCAGTTGGATGGCAAGGTAATTTGCACTGGAGGCAGGAATATAATATAGTAGAAACATGTTTGTTAATACTGCCTCTTGTGACATGTTGAAGGTAGACCACATGCCTACTAAATAGTTAGCAGCTCTAGCTAGGGGAAGTGGTAGGAAAAAATCAAAATGTTAGCTCGTAGCTACCATTAACAATATTTTGTAAAGAGTTCAATAAAGAGATGTATGAAGGGAGAAGTAGCTAGATGCAAAGGAACAGACAACTTCCAGAAATTACCACCTTGAAAGGATAGAGAAGTCAATCTCTTTTAGATCCTAAATGGTAAGTGGGAGGTGGTGATGGAGAAATCCTTTAAACCAAAGAGTGCGTTATGAACCAGGTTTCGGGGAAGTTAGTATTAAACCTTCCATTTTAAACCTGGTATCTTCAAAATAGCCACCATTAACTTGAAGAATGGGAAGAAGAAAAAAATCAAAAGAATATAAGAAATCTGAGGACTATGTTTGATAGACCTAACTACCATGGTGGTAACTACCATGTGGGACTAAGTGGTAGCAAACAGATCAGAAGCTTAGTAAGTTGTTTTTGAGAGAATTATGTTGCCAAAGGAAACTACGAACTTAGCCTAAAGAGTTGGAGTCCTCAGCTTTCTATAAACATGAATTACTGAACTTTTTCCCCTCTACAAGTGTAGAGAAACTTCACAATGCCTGATGTAGATAATTTTACATTGCCATGAACCATTTTGTTCTGTGTATGACATTCTTTTCTTTTATAATTTTTTAAATGATGTGTGTGTAGGGATGGGTGGGTAGATAACTTTTCTTTTTAATTTATAGGTTACAATTATATCCAGAGGAATCACTTCTGAACCAGATACCATATGGCAAGATTTTCAGAACATTTGGAGATTCTGTATTTAGGTTGGACAGAGTGACTCAGTAGGATTTTGTCTTAGTCTGGGTTGGGAAAGTAAGTGTATATTATGGGTGAGATAAAGTAAGAAATTGGTATTTGGTGGATAAGACACAAATTACATACATAGTATGTGCTCATTAACCATTTTTCTATTCCTAAGAAAAAAAACTAAACTGTATTTCCAAGTTCTCTTTGCTTCTTGCTTCTGGACAGTGTCATAAAACTACTTTTTAACCTTAAAGATGAGCTGAAGTGGTAAAAACCTTCCAGGTCTCTCTCTCTTTTTCTCTTTTTCTCATCTTCTTTGTCTGTTGACTGAAAGACATCCTTTGATCCAAAAGTTTAATATGATGGGATCATGCCATGGAAGGAAAATTTTTCCCTTAGTCATCCCTGGAAAGGAGAAATTGAACTGCTTTGGGCTGTCTGTGACATGATTAAGAAATCCAGTGATTTTGGAATTGTTCATTAGAATTAGCTTAGAGTGACAAAGCCTAAGTCCAAAAGATGTAACACTGGCATAGGATCTTTGCGGAAGGCAGTGCTTAAAAGGCTGCAATGCTGGAAGTCCACCTACACATTGTCAAAGAATTTGGAAAAATAATCACTTGTGGTAACTTGGAAATTATATCACATGACTGCTGGGTTTGTATTTCTAAGGGAAAATTTTAGAAAACAGAGGTTTATTAGTGTGTTCTGGGTTTTACTGATTTAATAAGGTAAAACCAGAGAGCGATAAGCTCCAGAAAGAAGTGGGTCCAGAAAGGGCTGTAAGTAGAAATGAAGCCAAGAAGGAGGTCTAGAATCTTGCAATATCCAAATATTGGACAAACCAAATATTTCTAGATCTCTGGGAGAAGGAAGATAAAAAAGGTTTTCAGGTAAACAGTCCTGGTGAAATTTTTCAGCTGATCAAAGTGATTCAGCTTTCTGGCATAGAACAGATCAAGATATGGCCTTTCCACCTATTATTCCATCTGGCCTCAGCCATTAAATATTCTTCCACATAGTCATTAAACAGAGAGGCAAGGGACCCAGAAACCAAAGAAACTGTGTAATTTTGAAAAATATCTAGTAAAGAACTTCAGATGGAGTTGATGTCACAGGGAAGTGAAACAAACAGACAAAAACAGAACATTTTCCAAAAAATGACTGCTTGCAAAACCACAAACCCAGACTAAAAAGTATGTGATTATTCAGCAAGCCTTAAAACACACTTTAGGCAAAGTGAAGGCTATGAAAACCATGTATTCTCTAAGTAAAGATCACTTAAACGACCTCTTCAAACATAAGGAAGGAAGATAACAAACAGAACTTCTTAGAGAGCAGAGTGTTTATCAAAGATGTATTCTAACATTCAATATTGGGAGTGAATAGGTAGATACCTTTTTTAGTTGATACTGCATTTCCAGACCATGAGAATATGGATCCAAATTTTATCAAAAGGACTACATATGTCATTTGGGAAAATATCTACCATCTAGCTAGCTAGCTGCTTGTCAGTTTGCCTTTCTGCCTGCCTGCTTGCATGAGTGTGTGCATGGTGGGTGTGGGGGGCAGGGGTCTTATGTTTGCCTGTCTGTTTGACTATCTCTCTCTCCTTCAATATATGGACATAACTTTATCAATATTAATACCTTCACTACTTCTGATTTATCAGCCTTCACTAAGAAAAGAAAGTAGGTACGTATAAATCCCCTTTATGATGATGATATAATTTTGGCTGTGTCTCTTCTATAATTGGCTAGTGGACATGAGAACTAGAAACGTCACCCATTGCAATCTCCTAAACGGAAAATTCATTCATAAAAATTCTTATAAATTACATTAATCAACAATTTTTGGGATAAAATTCAATTTCCTCAGAGATGCATTAGGCATTATTTAAAATGCTAATTAATAAAATTATTAACAAAACACCAGATATTCATTTCAATAACCCAGAATTATATTTAAAATATGTATTCTCATGTATCTACTGAGACATTGGTTTTTTTTACATTGGGCATGCACAGAAGAAATCAACTCCTGTCTCAAGTTGGGCTCAATTATTAATATACAATGCTGCAAACCCATAGTCTATGTGGACATAAATTTGAATTCTTGTCCATATGTCCCATTGTTTATACTTCTATTCATGAAGTCCTGCCTATTTTCAGTAAACCTAATGTTTGCCTCTTTTAGTTTTTCTCTTCCATAGTTTTCTCATTCTGCTTCCTCACTGTATTCCTTATAGGCTTCCCATAGGGCTCCAATCAAGGGCATTGATGAATGATGCCACTGGGGTATTAACGTTTCACTATGCCAAGGTTTGCATTTACTACACAAAAGTAACAAAGGCAAAGTTAAGAGAGCAAGAATCACCTAAAACTGCAAAGAATTTTCTTTTCCAGAAAGAACTTGCATGCTCTCCCTTAGTCTTCTTTCCTTTCCCCTCTTCTCACTTCAGAGTCCTCTTTACTTATGGATTAATAGAAGGAACAACATATTACTTTTCTGTTATTAAATATCCTTTCCTTTTAATATTGTACCCTATTTTTGGACTTCTTAGGTGGAGAAATAAAGCTTTATTTCTATCCATTTACACTTCATTGCTAACAAGAAGCTTCAGAAAGAATTATGAAACTGCAGAAAGCCAATTTCTTGCAACTCACTTCTCATACTTATGTATGCTCATATGTATTTATGAGCAACTGAGAGCCTCCTTAATTATGAAGATAATGTATATTTTGAAGAACTGTAGACCACATCATAGTTATGATTCCACACTATTTAGGGAAAATACTTAGGTTCCCTGATCTCAGATCTTACCTGGATATTGTAAACATCTGTACCTAAATTTTGCCTATTGACATGTTTCATTATATTTAACTTTGTAATTAAAGGTCTTATGTGCTATTTATTATCACAAATGCCGCATTTTCTCTACTGTTTGACATAAAAAGTAGTTTCATTTTCCCTAAAATGTTGTATTATGGTCAGTTCTTTCCTTATTTTTATATAGATGAAGGAATGTGCTCATATATGTTATTTGTAAAAACTACACTAAAATGTATATATATAAGAGCACAGATTCATAAAAATTACATGTAATACATAATTAATATTTGAAAATAAAAAGGATCTTCAAATTTTCTATGTTTGAAAACTCTTCCCTGAGGTAAAAATATAAATTACATTTGTTTCAACTTCTTTAGAATAAATTTCCATTTTGATGTGCTGTATTGCCAAGGATTGGAAAATTTGAGAAAAAGAGAACAAAGGAATTTGTTTATGTATTAGATAAAGATTAAATATTAATTATATAAACCCAAGCAGAGAGGGAGGATGCATCTTAAAATTCAAAACACCATAAATATATGAAATATTGTCAAATGCATAAAACTTCACTGGAATCCTTTCCATACAGATATCCTTTCTAAGACAATACCCTCCAAAAGGTATTGGTAAAAGTAAATTGTTTACCTTTCAATTTGTGATCAACATGACACGTTATTGCTAAAAGACTAGCCAGAGAGAGTGAACACTCATCCCACATTTTCTCTCTCCCTCTCTCTCTCTCTCTCTGCTTGTCTCCCTGTCTCTGCTCTCTCTCTCTTCCAAAGAAATATCTCTGTTTGCTTCATGTTGATAAATGATAAATGACTTCATACATTAGGTGATTAAGAAAACCCATTTCTGCCACATTGCTATATGTTTTCTAACATGGTTTCCCTTCCTATATATTTCCCTATAAAAGTCCTAGATTGATGCTAAGATATATAACTCTGGTTTATTCTGAATATATGATTTAAGTTCTTTGTCTCCCATTTTTTCCAAATACTTATTCGCATTAATGTCACTTCTAAATGATGAGTGGATCAAGGTGGATTTCTTTACTTGCACTGACAAAATCTGAATTAAATTGTGTTGAATGTCTGCAGAGAAGGATAATTTCATATTTTAAATTAATCTTTTCCTTCAAAGAAATAATATTTCTCTACATCAAGGGAACATTTTTCTCCTCACCATTTACATTCTTATTTTCCTCATTTAATTTTTATTCTATTGGATTTAAAACACATACTTATGGATTCAAATTACTTACACTTTAATTATATATGAAATCTTGCTTATTCATCCATAACTGAGGTTTAAAATATCATCATTAAATGATTAAAACTAGCAGCATTCTTAGAGATGATTGCATTAATCCCCCTTTTTCTTATCTAAAAGAGATTACATGATTTGCCATTGAACCATCTTCTTTCTAGTCTAGTACTCTGCTCTGAACAGCATCTATCCCCTTAAACCTTGTAACATCTACTTGACAAGATGTGGATAGATGGAATATTTTCTAATATATGAAAATAATTTTAATTTTATTCTTTAAACATGTATTAAAACAGGTATATGTCTGCACTGAAATTACAATGACCATCACTATGAATTCTAGGTTTAATTAATAAAAAGTCTATGAGAATATAGCCCTACAGTTACATTTTTGCAGAATGAGGTACTTGAATGAAAAGAGCCTTGTATAATATTGGTAAGTAGATTTTAATTCTTATTGTAGGGGAAGTATATTAGACTGATGAAAAATGCTCTTGTTAAAGATATTATCAGCATTTGAAAGTGCTAAAGATGAATTCTACATTCAATAGGCATAATTCAAAATTGAAAATCTTTAGCAATGTTGTAATGTTAATTTATAGGCAAATTCAATCATAATTTGTGATTGTAAGAAAGTCCAGTGCAAAGAAATTAAAAAATTCGATAGGAGAAGTTTAACTGACTTAAGTATAACTCACATGAAAAGGAGAACTTTTCGGTCATCCTGAAATAAAGCATCCTGCCCTTCAATACACATACCATTTAACAAAATAAAAGTATGCAAATGGGAGGCAATATATTTATCTTGAGAAAGGTAAAGTTTTAAAATATAATCAAGCTGAAATATTATAAAATGAATTCTACTGCCACAATATTTTAGGATAATAGCAGAGATGTCAGTTAAGCAATTTGCAAATCGTATATTTCCCTGCTGTGTTTGCAAGATTACCTTGTGAATCATCAGGATCCATAACTCTAAAGGCTTTTGATTTACATTTGCCCGAATTGCAAGGCCAGAAAGGACACTGCAGATAAGACAAATAACATGATGATCTAGTAGCTATAATACCAATAAAGAAAACAAACAAATAGGTCTCTTCCTCCAAAAGGCTGAAGCTGACACTCACTTTCCTTTTGCAACCAATAATTCTCTGCAAATATATAGACTCTTTATACAGATTACTTTGGAACAGCATTTTTACTGAGGTTTGTTCATGTATTTTATATCCAAAGTGATATTTGAGGCTAAAGGTAAGATGAGAGGGCTTCTATCTAAAACATTTTCCAGAATCTTTGTAATCTTCCACCCCTGTATTTTGGCCATACTCTATTCCCCTTTGCTCCCTTAATCAAACAGAGGTGTTTTTTTTGTTTGTTTTTTTTTTTTGTTTTGTATTCAAACTTGTATTCTCACTGGTATTTCTTGCATTACTTTTTTCATCATCTCTTCCACTTTTACCAGGCATGCCTGCTTTCTCTTCACAAAAATAGATAACTAATATTTACTGAGTACTTGATACAAATCAGGAAATTTCTTGTTATTTTATATGTATCACTCATTAATCCTAAAAATAAATCTAGAAGATATATATATAAACAAATGAGAAAACAGCTACTGAGGGGTTTAACAACCTTCTCAATGTCATTTGCATAAAATTAATGGAGCTGGAATTCAAACCATCAGTCTGGCTGTTTTTGAGTCTCAGTCCTTCCTACCAGTCCCTCCCTCCCTCCCTCTTTTCTTCCAGAATGTTCCAGGCTTAACCATATATGTGTCCTTAAGCAGCTATAACTGCACTTTATAAATGTAGCTTCCAAAGGTCACACTTGATTAAATCTGTGCGAATGTCTACCACAAACTGATTGGAGGCTAGCGTATATGTGTGTGTATATGTGTGTGTGTGTAAGTGGTGTCTATGGTGGAGAAAAGGATTTGCGATGTAAATGCAAAATTACAGAGAGCTAGTCTGTACAGAGAAATTAAGACTGATAGACAAACAGAACCAGAGAGAAGAAAAGCTCGATGTAGTACCCATATTTTGTCAGTTCCAGAAACATCACTGCTCCCTTCTAACCTCTACCTCGCACCTCCCTCCTTTCCTCCTTCCCTCTCTCTCCCTTCTTAGACACACAGACACACACACACACACACACACACACACACACACACACTTTAACCAAAGCAAGTGTATCTGTACTACTGTGAAGCTTCAAATTGCAATTTGGGCTTGCCCACCTAATCTCGATATAACTATAAAACATAATTGTGGGGGTTGGGACTGCAGTATTCTACTATGTGGAATAAGTAGAGAGAGTAGAATTAAAAAGATGGAGAAATAAACATTGAATAGTATGTAATAGGATCATACAGATGAGATCCAGAGAATAATGATGGCTTTTCAATTTTTTTCTTAGCTTCCTTTATGGGTCACAAATCCCTGACTACATTTGAGTTCTGTTGACACAACTGCAGTCTGAAAATTTTGATAATCCCTATTTTTTGCTTAATGTACATTAACCTGATATTATCCAACAGACTTATAAACTAATATATTGTATTCTCATCTGAAAGATTAGAATACTAGTTTTCTTAAAAGATTTTCTGGGAATGTAATATATATATGAGATAAAGGAATAAAATGTCTAGCAAAAGTAAGGATTCATAATATATTGTTCCTACATATTTGACTCCTTTTACCCTATTTCTTTCTTTCTCAGTTTGTTTATGTTATTCAGTTTTCTTATCACTTAATGCCTATACAATAATTTTTTAACATTTTTTTCCTTAACTTTAAAAATTGAAATAATTTAAGACTTACAAAATTTACCAAAACAACACAAAGACTTCTTGTACACCTTTCTCCCAAATTCTTCAAATGTTAACATCTTACATAATCATAATACAATTAGCAAAAAACAGGAAATTAATTTTGCTATAATACTATTAACTAAATCATAGATCTTATTGGAATTTAATTAATTGTCCCACTAATGTCTTTCCTCTGTTCTCAGATCCAATCCAGGATCACACCTCATATTGAATTGTCTGTTTCTTCAATACTCTCCTGTCTGGGAAAGTTGTTCAGTTTTTTTATGACTTTGATATATTTTAAAAGTACTGGCCAAGTACTTTCTGGAATTTTATCCTAATTTAGATTTGTCTGATATTTTGACATGATTAGATTCAAGATATACTCTTTTGGTAAGATTATCACTAAATATTACTAAGGATTTAGTCAACTGTAGTAACCTCTAATTTAGACCTTTAATTTAGTAATAAAGATTCCTAAATATTTAGTAAATATTTTGTGGGAAGGTACTTCAAGATTCTGCAAATATCTTGTATGTTCTCATACTTTGCCCCATTAATGTTAGCATTTATTGTGATTCTTGCACAGGAAAGTTATTACTGTAGTGACTGTCTAAGATGATTTTCTATTTACTGTATTTTCTATATTTCTGTACTGGAATCTTCTGTAAGAAAAAGCAGTCTCTTCTACCCGATGTATTCATTTAATCAACTGTTTTTTACATTGTCATGGAATTGTGTAATTATTTTGTTCTGTGATTAATAATTCATTTTTATTGCAAAAGTTTTCTAGATTTGGCCAGTGAGATATTTCTCAAGTTGCTTTCTGTCTTTAGACATGCCAGAATCATGTTTTGAAGATGTAGGGCCTTACTTTCTGGCACTACTAAATATTCTAGGCACGTCTTTCTCTGGTATCAACATTTTTTCAAAGAGCTTTTGTTTATTCTTTTGGAAAAATAGTATTTAGAGCAACATCCAGGTACCAGATATGCTCATTGCTACTGGTTTGCCACTGTTCTAGGATGCTGCAATAAACAAAGATATGTACATATATGCATGTGTATATATATGTATATTAATGTGTAACTATTCTTCATAACTTTCAAGACAATAAAGCTTTCTTTTTCTACACTCAGTTAATTTTACTCTTAACATTTTACTCTTTCCAGGAAAAGATAATAACAAGTGGAAAATAAATAATAAATATTTAAACTAAAGCTAAACTTTTTTTTTTTTTTTTTTTTTTTTTTTTTTTTTTTTTTCTCCCTGTTGTGGCCTCTCCCGTTGCGGAGCACAGGCTCCAGACGCGCAG